>NC_142651.1:106337083-106489444 GCF_055504915.1 Nelumbo nucifera
CTAATACATTGGAAATGTTAAGGAGTTTTTTTTTTCGAGAAAATTTAACCAAGGATTAAAGGTTGGAGGGTAGGTAGAAATCAGGTGATTGTTACCCATCTCCGTTTTGCAGACAACACCATCTTTTTCTGTGAAGGAAACAATGAGGAAGTGGTGGAAAATCTGAGGGTGCAGCTGAATAATTTTGTGGGAGTGACAGGGCTAAGGATAAATTGGACCAAAAGTGGAATTGTAGGTGTCAATTTGGAGGAAGGAGAACTAATAAGTTTTGCTGAGATCTTGGGGCGTGCGATCAGAAGCTGGCCTATCAGTTACCTAGGTCTACCTTTAGGAGGAAACCCTAGGTCTGTTGGGTTTTTGAAACCAGTTTTAGAAAGATTTGATAGGAAGTTAGTCTTGTAGAAGAGGAATTATATTTCTTTGGGTGGAAGAATACCCTTGATTAGAGCCACACTGGCAAACCTCCCCACCTATTTCCTTTCAACCTTTAGAATCTCTTCTAGGGTAGCAAGGTGCTTAGAGAAGTATATGAGAGATTTCCTTTGGGATCCAGGAGAGGAAAGGAAGGACCATTTGATCAAGTGGAAGCAGGTTAGCTGCACTAGCAAACCTAAGGAACAAGGGGGTTTAGGAATTGGGGACATCCTATTAAGGAACACAGCTCTACTAGGTAAATGGCTTTGGAGGTTTCCCTTTGAGAGCGACGGACTATGGCACAAATTGATTGAGAGCATTCATGGGGTGGATGGAAATGACTAGGATGCAAAAATTTCCCTTCACAGTTATTTGGCTTCTCCTTGGATAGCAATTCATGAAATCTACCCTACTTTCCTCAATTCCATACGGTTCGATGTGGGACAAGATAATCAAATTCTGTTTTGGGAAGATCTATGGGTAGGGGAAACCCCACTTAAAGACCAATTTCCTGATTTCTTTGCACTATCTAACCTCAAGGGGGAAGCTATATCCATGTTGGGAACACTGTGTCCAAATGGTGTGAACTGGAACTTGGGCTTCAGAAGGGGACTAAGGGAAAATGAGTGCGAGTCTTTAATCCTATTGCTGGACCTTCTAGGGCAAATCCACTTGGACCTTTCACTGGAAGATTCTAGAATCTGGGTAGGCTCTCAGTTTCTTTTCTTGCTCTTCTTTCTTTAGAGTACTTGCTTCCCCCAACCCCTTAGGTGGGGATTTCCATGTGAAAGAAATTTTGTGCAAGCCTATTCCCCCGAAAATTCAAGCCTTCTGCTTGGAAATATTCCTTGCGATATGCTGCAGAGAAGAAGGCCATACATTTGCTTTTCTCCTCATGTGTGCTCTTTGTATAAGGAAAGTGGTGAGACCCTATCTCATTTATTGACATCCTGTTCTTTTGTGCTTTGAATTTGGGAATTCTTTTGTACTCTATTTGGCTGCAGGTGGGATCCCCCTCAAGGTGTGGCAGGACACTTCAACTGTGACTTCTTGAGACAATGAAAGAAAAGAGGGATGGTGATGTGGAAAGCAACAAAGGCAGCAATTTGTTGGGTAATATGGGAAGAGAGGAATAACAGGATTTTCTTGGAAAAAAGCAGAACAGTAGAGGAAGTGATTGATAACATCAAGGTGAAAGTAGCTCATTGGGTAAAACCCTTGGATAACTTTCAACTTTTCTCAGTCACAGGCATTCTAAGAATCTGATCTGAAGTAGCACAGTCATCGAGAGTAAGAGGTTAAGTAAGGCTGGAGTGGAGGAGGAGCATTTAGAAATTCTGAAAGGAGGATATTGGGTATATTCCCAGGACCGATTGGCACCGGATACTCATTGAAGGCTGAACTTTTGGCATTACTATAAGGGTTAAAGTTAGCCAAACAGTTAGGATATAGACATGTTGAGGTGGAAGGGGACTCAAAAGTAGTAATTTCCTGGGCAGCAAACAGCAGCCATACCCCGTGGACGTGTAAACATGTGATTAGGGAAGTGGAAAAGACTGCAAAGGAGGTTGAGGCTGAATTTAAATGGGTCCGAAGAAGTGCAAATGGGCTAGCTGATGTTTTAGCAAAACAGGGGGCGTGACAGCAACTATTTTGGGCTGCACTGTAATGAGGGATAGAATAGAGTGATTAAAGGGATCAACACTCCCATCACCAAGTTGTATAAACTGTTTACAATCTGAAATTTAATAAAATACATGTTTACTGATAACAAAAGAAGAGGTACATGAGAAGATGTACAAAGCAGCAGGGGAAGAACCCCTACAAATTACAAAGGAGGAAGCTTGTCGCTATACAAATGCTCCAAATACACACCACATTTGTCTAAGCCATCTGCTGTATGATTGTGTTCCTTAGGAATCCAAATTAATTTTACATTTAAATAATCCAAAGAGTCCCTAGCCTCTGCCAAATAGTGACTCAATCTCCGAGGTCCCCCCTCTTTGCCTCTTAACTATTTTATAGTATTTGCTGAATCACCTGCAATGATTAAATTCTGGATTCCCAAATTTTTTATTATTCTGATTCCTGTGATAGCAGCCATCACTACAGCCTTTGTGGAATCAGCCAAACCAATTGGACTGCTGAAAGTCCAACAAATGTTGCCCCTTTCATCCCCTACTGTGCCTCCAATACCAGCTAAGCCAGGGTTTTCTAAGGCACTTCCATCGAAGTTTAGGGTCATCACTCCTTCACTGATGGGGTTGACATGTCTCAAGGATGTTTGATGGAGGTAAGGGAGAAACAAAAAGGGGTAAGCATCTCTATTGAGATCATTGACTGAGAGTCCTTTGAACAGATCTGAGTTCACCGTCCAGAGGTTACCAAGGTAAGTAATGTCTAAAATTAACTCCTCCAAGGGCCTGAATTTGTTGTCAAAGAGGCGTTTGTTTCTTTCATCCCAAACTCCCCACAACACTGCATGCAGCACTGATTGCCAATAAACTTTACCCATTTTACTTAAACCTGTTCCTTGCCATTGATGCAAAAAGTCCATAATGTGCTCTGGTATAACCCAGTTGTAACCTGCCATTTTCAAGAAATGGAACCAAATCTTTTGGGTGAACTTGTAGTGAAGAAAAATGTGGTCTACTGATTCACCTTCACTAAAGCATAAAATGCAAACATGAGGAGAGATGGACAGTCTTCCCAAAAACTTTTTCTGCAAGAGATCACAAGTATTTAATTTATGGAGACAAGCTTCCCAGACAAAGAAACAAATTCTTGAAGGGATGGGGCTACACCAGATCTTAAAAGGAAAGGAGGAATGTTGTTCATCAGCAATCAAAACCTTGAACATAGACTTAGAAGAGAATTCACTAGTCGGGTGCAGGGTCTAGATCAGGTGTCAGAATAGGAGGGGGAGATGTAGGCTTCTTTAAGGGTCTGAATTAAGTCTATTAGTTCAGAAATCTCTGAATCCCTTAGGGGTCTTCTGAGTCGAAGGTTTAGGGTGTTCTCAACAGTTTGGTCTAGAAGGCAAGAAGAAATAATGGCTTCTTGGTCAAGGGTGAGGCTAAAAAGTCTAGGGAAAGAGGCTGCAAGGGTAGTTTCCCCCCACCAAAGGTCTTTCTTGAATTTTATTTTAGTGCCATTTCCCACTTTATATCTTATAAAAGGAAAGAAAGAAATATGGGTGGACCGGTGGAGATGATACCTTTCAAAGGTTTTGTGGGCTTTATCCTGTTCAAATGGAGATTGCTATCCCACCCATTTACATTTGATCCATATTTGCTTGAGATGACAGATGTCCAAAGAGCATTGGGTTCTTTAGGGATCCTCCATAGACATTCACCTAAGAGAGAAGAATTTTCTCTTTTAAGTGCCCAATTCCCAAACCACCTTCCTCTTTAGGCTTGCACACTTGTTTCCAACTGACTAAGTGGCTTCTCTTTTCCCCACCTCCTTTCCAAAGAAAGTTCCTTTGAAGCTTCTCAATTTGATTTCTGACTTTGGTTGGAATCCGTAAGACTGAAAGGAAGTAGACTGGAAAATTTGCTAAGGAGGCCTTCAAGAGAGTAAGCCTTCCCCCTTTTGAGAGATAACACTTCTTCCAAGATGATAGTTTCTTCTCACATTTCTCCACCACTGGTCTCCAAAAGTTGAGAGATTTTGGATTCCCTCCAAGAGGCATCCCCAGATTGGAAATAGGAAGATTCTCCTCTTTACACCCCAATAAAGATTTGAAGCTTTCTAGATGTTCCAGTTTCATTGAGTTAAAAGCTACTATATTACTTTTGCAAAAGTTAACCCTCAAACCAGTGATAAGCTCAAAACATTCAATTGTCCTTTCAGTGTTTGTGATGTTGGTTATGGAGGCATTCAAGAACAAAATTATGTCATCAACAAACTGTAAGTGTGAAATGTAAATCTTGTCCCTTTCCACTTCAAATCCTTTCACCAAGTTAAGGAGAATAGCCTTATCAAAGTGAACAGAAAGGGGGAAAGCAGGCAACCTTGTCTGAGACCCCTACTAGCCTTGAAGTAGCCTTTCGCTTCACCATTTATCAACACTGAAAGCCATGAAGAACCAATGTAGTCTTTAATCCACCTGATCCATTTTCTACCAAAGCCTCTCATCTTTAAGCAATCTAAAATACAATCCCAATCCACTTTATCATACGCCTTTTCTAGTTTGATGAGGACCCCTGGGTTCCCAGAAGATTTTTTGTTTTCCACACACTCATTTGCAATTAGAATGCTGTCCACAATTTGTCTTCCTTTTACAAAAGCAAATTGGTTTGGGGAAATTAGATCTTCTAGGACTTCTTTAAGTCAGAAGAAAAGCAACCTTTTGAAATGAAAGGACTGTTTAAAATATTGCAGAAAATTGATTGAAAATAGCAAAAATCAGATTTCAAGAAGAGAGAAGAGGAAGAAGAAGGTGGCTGCAATAAGGGTTCAGAGAGAGATCGAACATCATCTCCTCTTACACCCCTATCCCCATTTCATTAACTTAAACTTTAATAATTTATAGGGAGGCCCCTGGTTGGGCAGAAAATAAAAATGTAACATAAGAGAAATAAAGGCCCAAATTAAGGCCCATTACAACAAAGAACATAAAAAGATAAAATGAACAAACAGCCTATGGGCCATTCGGCCGATCTTCTCTACACCCCCTCAAGGTGAGCATAGATGTCAATCATGCCAAGTTTGCCAGTATCATGCTGAAGTTTAGCCTTGGGAATGCCCTTGGTGAGGAAATCAACTAACTGTCCTTCAAAAGTGATGAAAGGTAGACACACTTCTCTAGAAGCCACTCTTTATCAAATGAAGTGTCTGTCAACTTCAATATGTTTGGTTCTGTCATGTTGCACTGGATTGTGATTAATGTATATGGCAGCCTGATTATCACAATACAACATCAATGGCTTATCATGCTCAATACCCAGTTCCCCCATCAAGGATCGAAGCCACAACAGTTCAGAAACTCCATGAGCCATGTCTCTTTATTTAGCTTCGGTTGAAGATTTGGCAACAACCGATTGTTTCTTGCTTCTCCAAGAGACAATATTACCTGTTACCAAGCTACAATATCCAGAGGTAGATCTTCTGTCATTAATATGTCCGGCCCAATCAGCATCTGTGTAGGCTTCAAGATTCATATGACCATGCTTAGCAAATAGAATTCCCTTTCCCGGAGAACCCTTCAAATAACATAGAATTTGCTCTGTTTCTGCCATGTGAGTGTCCCTGGGAGCATGCATGAATTGACTAATGCAACTGATAGCATATGCAATGTCTGGCCGAGTCATGCATAGATAGAGAAGCTTCCCAAGTTGCCTTTGGAAGACTCCCTTATCTTTCAACAATGCTCCATCTGAGGCAGAGAGTTTATGACTCGTATCAATTGGAGTAGCAACTGATCTAGCACCCATCTTCCCTGTTTCAGAGAGCAAGCCAAGTACTTCCCTTATCTTTCCCCCAGATCTTTCATCTCAAACTCTGTATGAAGGAAATATTTAAGATCATTAATCCCTGATACATCATTACCAGTCATAACAATATCATCAACATACACAATCAGATAAACTGCCAAAGATCCTCTCCTCTTCACAAAGAGGGTATGATCAGATTGAGTCTATACATAGCCAAAGTTAACAAGGGCAGCCCTAAACCTTTCAAACCATGCTTTAGGGGACTGTTTAAGTCCATAAATAGATTTCTTCAGTTTGTAGACTTTCCCTTTCATATCTGTTTCATACATCCCTGGAGGAAGAGACAGCTGGTAAAGTGGCCAGTTTGAGTGTAGAGATAGCAGAACTCTCACATATGTCTCTGTATAACCTTTTGCAATCAGCCTAGCCTTGCACCTTTCAATGGTGCCATCAACATGATATTTGATGGAGAAAACCCACTTACAACCTACTGGTTCCTTCCCTTCAGGTAAATCAATCACTTCCCAAGTGTCATTCTTGTGCAGGACATCAATTTCTGTTCTCATAGCATCCCTCCATTCTGGAATAGTAAGAGCTTTTGACACAAACCTAGGTATTGGGTTAGAAGCAACAGAAAAAAGGTAGCCAAAATATGAAGGAGAGAGCAAACTATAAGAAAAGTGTTTGGAAATGCAATGTGCAGTACACTTCCTTTTTCTTTTCCTGATAGCAATAGGGATATCAAGGTCTAGAAAGGATGGCTCCAAAGGGGTTGTATCAGTACCTGTTGTCTCTTATATGACTAGAAGTGCAAGAGGTTCATGTGGTGTAGGGGAAACAATTTGCTCACTTCTAGTTCTTTGCCATTGGTACAACCTGGAATTAAAAAGAGGACGGGGAGGTAATGGAGGAGGGATAGGAACATTGTAATGAGAATGAGATGACTGATCCTCCCTTGACTCATTTGAAGGAGAGGTGTCTCAAAAAAAGGCTCAACTGGGATAGGAAGGGGGAGAGCAAACAACTGTGACAGATTCTCCCCCTTTGGACAATGCCTCTCCCGAGAAAAATCATAAAAAGAAGAAAGCTCATCAAAGGTGACATCCATTGAGACATACCGAGTTCCAGTCTTCGGATCAAAACAACAATAACCCTTTTGTTTGGGGAATAACCAAGGAAAATACACTTATGGGCTCTTGGTTCAAATTTATGTCTCTGGACACTTGAGATATGTACATAACAAGTGTAGCCAAAGACACGAAGTGGAATAGGTAAATGATCCTTGCCCGGATGAAGAAGACTGAAGGTAGACTTAAACCCCAAAATCCTGGATGACATACGGTTGATTAGGTAGGTTGCAGTGAGAACAACATCACCCCAAAATTTTGTAGGGACATGTGAGACAAATAGGATACTTCTTGCAACTTCAACAATATGCCGATTTTTTCTTTCAACAACTTCATTCTGTTCTGGGGTCCTAACACAAGAGCTTTGGTGAATAACCCCCAAATCAGTGAGATAATAGGTTATGTTTTTCTCAAAATATTCTTTTGCATTGTCGGATCTGAAAATTTTAATTCTGGTATCAAACCGTGTTAGAACAAATTCATGGAATTGCCTCACAAGTCTGGAACCTCATCACGAGATTTCATAAAAAATATCAAAGTGAATCGTGAAAAATCATCATTGAACAAGATAAAATATTTGTAGCCATTCATAGAAGGTAAGTGGTAAGGCCCCCACACATCAGTGTGCATAATATGGAATGGTGAATATCTTTTATTACTCAAAGGATAACTGCTTCTACAATGTTTTGACAACTCACAAGACTCACAATGAAGACTGGACAAATTAATTCCCTTAAATAGTTCTGGGAATAAACGACTTAATGTTGAAAAAGATGATCCAAACTGTTAGTGGTGTTAGTGAAGGGGTATTTCAGTCTTTGTACTTGTTGAGAATGCTGATGTGTACTGTTATGTTAGTTCGAGTGCCTCTTACTTAAAGAAGGGCACTCAAGTCTTTTTCAATAAGTCAATAATATAATAATAGGTCTGGCCGAATCAAGGGATTAACTTTTTTCCCTAATTCGAACCAGCCTTTCTCTCTTTTCTCTCTTCTCTCTTTTCTTCTTTCCTCTCCTACTTCTTGCTGTCTACTTTACTCTACAGTCAACGAACAAGACAGAATTCTATGGCAGGTCAAACTTCAACATGGTATCAGAACTAGGTTCACCAAATCAGACTTGCTAGAATTCTGCCTTCTGCGCATTCGAATTAGGGTTTCACTTGGGGTTCTCAGTTGTGAGTTGGAGACTGGGAAAAGGGCTGAAAAGGAGTGATCGCCCTCTTCCCTAGGAGGTCTCTATGCCTCCGATTGTGTCGTTGGTGATTGGTTGCTGTGGTTTCTAAGCCCTAGTTAGGGCTGGTACGTGTGGTGCAGTGGTGTCTCAGCCCTTCGTATGGTTGGCCTTCAGGCGATGAGGTAAAGTTTTTTTTATATATTTTTTTTTGTTATGGAATACATGAGAGGTGTAGTACAGTTCGCATGATGGGTTCTCAGATTGCAGTATGCTAGGGTTTATGCTAGGGTTTATTCTGGTTTGTGTGTGATTCGAATGGCAATTGTGTCTACTTAATGGTGAAGCTTCCTATAGTTGTGGATTAATGTTGGTGGTGTTACAAGTGTGGTTTTCAGCTTTTGATATCGCTGAAATCAGTGTGTAGACCTCGGTGAGTAGGGGTTGTGGTGTTGTAGTTTTCAACATTTAATACTGCTGAAATCAGTGTACAGACTTCGGTGAGTAGGGTTTGTGGTGTTGCAGTTCTCAGCTGTTGAAATCAGTGTGCAGATTTCGATGAAGTGTCTGTGTGTAGTGTGCAGTGTGTAGTGCTCCTAATTCAGTGCTCAGAATTAAGGGAGTTCGGCAATGGCAGATAACAGTGATAGTAAACCTAGTGTCATGATATCTACTGACTACCTGAATGTCCAAATGACCTCCATTAAACTGAATGGAGAGAATTATGTCCCTTGGGCCAAGTCTGTAGAGGTTTTTCTGAAGGCGAAGAAGAAAGTGAAGCATATAAGAGAGGAGAAACCCCCCGCTAATTCTCAGGAGTATGAAGACTGGGAACAGGAAGATGCACAGATCATTACATGGTTGTGGAACAGTATGGAACCCAAAATCAGTGTGAACTTCATGTTTCTTGACACAGCCAAAGAGGTGTGGGATCATGCCAAGAAACTGTATTCAGGTCAGGATAATACCACTAGGGTATATCAACTGTATCAGGAATACTTCAATCTGCAACAGGGAAATCAGAGCCTTGAGGAGTACTATGCCAATGTGAGGAATATCCGTAATGAGTTAAATGTCTATCATCCTCTCACTTCAGATGTCAAAGTTCAACAGCAACAGCGAGAGCAGCTTGATGTAACACGGTTTCTGGTGGGGCTGAAGTCTGAGTATGAACCAGTACGAGCCCAGATACTAGGGGGATCTGCTCTTCCATCTTTAGAGGAGGTGTTTGCTCGTCTTCGGAGGGCTTCCATTGGATCTATGGACTCTAATGTCTCCGATAAATCAGCATTTGCAGTGTCAAGAGGCCGAGGTGGCAGAAGTGGGACTCGAGGAACCCAGCCTGGCAGGAGTGGTAGTGGTGGATCTACACACATCCGTGGTGGTGGTCGTACTGGAGGCAGAGATTCAGGGGGAGCTCGTGGTAGAGGACGTGGCTCGGGTCCACGGAAGTGTACTCACTATGGTTTGGATGGACATACCATTAACTACTGCTATGACTTACATGGTCCTCCCTCGACGTGGGCCAACCATGCCATGACTAGTGACACCAGTTTCAGCCCTACACAGGAGAAACGGTCAGCTGACCCGATGCCTTCTACTCCCTCAGATGGTCCAGGCAAGGAGATGGTGAGTGTTCCTCGTGATGAGTATGAGAGGTTTGTTCAATCCAAGTCGCAGCAGAACACAGCTTCCTTTGCACACTCAGGTATGGCTTGTTTGGCATCCACACCCAACCCCTGGATTATTGACTCTGGAGCCTCCGATCACATGACGGGAACTCCAGGTGTGTTTTCATCTCTCACTCATTGCTCAACATCACAATCTGTTACCCTTGCTAATGGCTCCACGTCATCTATCTGTGGTGTTGGTAATGTTGACCTAGACCCTGTATCCCTATCCTCTGTTTTATATGTACCTAAGCTTCCATTTAATCTTATGTCTGTTAGTAAGCTGACCAAATCACTTAAGTGCTCCATCACTTTTTACCCTTCTATGTGTGTTTTTCAGGATCTCAAGACGGGGATGAAGATTGGTGGAGGGCATGAAGCCGGTGGACTGTATTATCTTGATGGTGGTGGACGAACGTCAACGGCTCTTCAGTCATCCATTTCTCCTCTCCAGTGGCACTGTAGATTTGGTCATCCTTCGCTGAAAGTGTTGCAGTCCTTAGTCCCTTCATTGAGTCAACTTTCTGTTTTAGATTGTGAGTCTTGTCAATTTGGGAAACACCATCGTGTTCCCTTTCGTTCTAGGGTCGATAACCGTGTGTCGAGTCTTTTTTCTTTAATTCATTCAGATGTTTGGGGTCCTTATAAAGTGATGTCATATAATGGATACCGATATTTTGTTATTTTTGTTGATGACTGTTCAAGAATGACGTGGCTCTATTTAATGAAAGAAAGAAGTGAATTATTTTCCATCTTCCAGAAATTTTATGCTGAGATCCGCAATCAATTTGGTGTTCACATCAAAATTTTCCGTTCTGATAATGGTCGTGAATACTTGTCCTCATCTTTTCGAGAATACTTGGACCACCATGGGATTATACACCAAACTTCATGTACCTATACTCCGCAACAAAATGGGGTTGCTGAGAGAAAGAACCGCCATTTTGTAGAAACGGCACGCTCCCTCATGCACCACATGAATGTTCCCAAAACTTTTTGGAGCGATGCAATGCTCACCTCTTGTTTCTTAATTAATCGGATGCCCACGTCTATCCTTGATGGTCGTTCTCCTTTTAGTGTCTTATTCCCCAACATGTCTCCGTTTCCGCTTTCTCCTCGGGTATTTGGGTGTGTCTGCTTCGTTCATAATCCGAGTCCCGGGACTGACAAGTTAGATGCACGTTCCCTGAAGTGTATCTTCCTTGGTTATTCCCGAACTCAGAAAGGGTACAAGTGTTATCATCCTAGTTCTCGTCGTTCCTTGGTATGTGCTGATGTTACATTCTTTGAGTCTACTCCGTTCTTCGTGGGGTCCGGTGCTGCTGCTTCCCCCACATCACCACCTCCTCTTCCTCTTCCTGTGGCTGATCCACCTCCTTTGGTTCCAGTCATGCCTACGTCCTTGCCTCCGGTGCCACCATTGGTTGACCGTCCACCCATCCGTCACGTGTATACACATCGCCCACGTGTACCGGCTGCAGCTCCTCCAGCTTCATCACCGTCGACAGATCCAGCTCCAGCTTCGACACCAGCCTCCGACCTAGATCTTCCTATTGCCTTACGGAAAGGTAAGCGTACTTGCACCCTTCACCCTATTTCCAATTTTGTTTCACTTACCCACCTCTCCGCTTCCCATCGCCAGTTCATATCTTTGTTATCCTCCGTGGTTGTTCCTAAGGATGTCCAGGAAGCCCTTACCTCTCCAGAGTGGTGCCGTGCTATGGAAGAAGAGCTCTCTGCTTTGCATCATAATCACACTTGGGATCTCACCGCTCTTCCTCCTGGGAAGCAGGCTGTCGGTTGTAAGTGGGTGTATAGTGTTAAGTACTTGCCAGATGGTCGTGTTGAGCGCCTGAAGGCGCGGCTGGTTGCCAAAGGGTACTCCCAAACCTATGGCATTGACTACACGGAGACGTTCTCCCCGGTTGCTAAGATAGGATCAGTTCGTGTCGTCATCTCCCTTGCAGCTATGTCTGGTTGGCCTCTCCATCAGCTCGATATCAAAAATGCCTTTTTGCATGGGGATTTGCTCGAGGAGGTCTACATGGAGCAACCACCTGGGTTTGTTGCTCAGGGGGAGGATGGTAAGGTATGTAGACTTAAGAAGGCTATTTATGTACTTAAACAGTCCCCTCGAGCATGGTTTGGTAGGTTCAGTGAGGTGGTCAAGAAGTTTGGTCTGAAACAGTGCCAAGTTGATCACTCTGTCTTCAGTCTTGACTCTTCGGCAGGTAAAATAATATTGGTGGTGTATGTGGATGATATCGTTGTGACTGGGAATGATAAAATGGGCATTGACAGATTGAAGGCATTCCTACAGGAACACTTTCAGACAAAGGACCTTGGCAAGTTGAAATACTTTTTGGGCATAGAGGTAGCAAGATCTAAGCATGGCATTAATTTGTGCCAGAGGAAATATGTGCTTGATTTACTGGAAGAAACAGGATTGTTGGGTACTAAACCGGCTGAGACACCTATGGAAACAAATACGAGGCTGAGCAGTGATATAGGTGAAGTGTTTGAAGAGCCTGGCAGATACCGACGACTTGTAGGCAAACTAAACTATCTAACCATTACTCGGCCAGATATTTCATTTGCGGTTAGTGTGGTGAGTCAGTTCATGCAGAAACCTTTGGTCCCACATTGGAATGCAGTGCTAAGGATTGTGAGGTATCTGAAAGGAGCTCCTGGTCGTGGTTTGCTGTACAGAAGTGGTGGAAAACTGGTAGTAGAAGGATACACCGATGCTGATTGGGCAGGTTCTATGTCTGATAGACGATCTACCACAGGCTATTGCACCTTTCTGGGGGGTAACCTGGTAACATGGAAAAGTAAGAAGCAAACAGTTGTGGCAAGAAGCAGTGCAGAAGCGGAATATAGGGCCATGGCACATACTGCTTGTGAACTAGTGTGGCTGAGGAACCTTCTACAGGAGATAGGATATGACATCAGTACTCCAATGAAGCTCTACTGTGACAATCAGGCAGCGGTTCATATCTCTTCCAATCCAGTGTTTCATGAAAGAACCAAGCACATCGAAGTTGACTGTCATTTTGTGAGAGAGAAGGTGCTGAATGGGGTGATAGAAACTGCATATGTTAGTACGGGAAACCAGTGGGCAGACTTGTTTACAAAAGGCTTGAGTCGGGGGAGAGTGGACTACATATGTAACAAGCTGGGATTATATGATATATACTCACCAGCTTGAGGGGGAGTGTTAGTGGTGTTAGTGAAGGGGTATTTCAGTCTTTGTACTTGTTGAGAATGCTGATGTGTACTGTTATGTTAGTTCGAGTGCCTCTTACTTAAAGAAGGGCACTCAAGTCTTTTTCAATAAGTCAATAATATAATAATAGGTCTGGCCGAATCAAGGGATTAACTTTTTTCCCTAATTCGAACCAGCCTTTCTCTCTTTTCTCTCTTCTCTCTTTTCTTCTTTCCTCTCCTACTTCTTGCTGTCTACTTTACTCTACAGTCAACGAACAAGACAGAATTCTATGGCAGGTCAAACTTCAACACAAACGAAAATGACATAACTTGACTCGACTTACAAACTCTGAGATGTAGATCCAAAAGCATAATTTCTAGGTTGTCCATGGCTCTGTCCAGGAGTGTCCAACAGATATATTCCATTCGCCTCATGGACACTTCTAATCAAATTTCTGAGACTCCAGATCCTGAAAAACATCATAGGAAGGAAAAAATGTTACACAACAGTTCAAAGACTTAGTTAGGCTGCTTACAATTAACAAATTTGTATTTAGTTTGGGTACATGAAGAGCAGAAGGAAGTACCGAGGGATCTGTAGCCTTGATGGTTCCCTTGCCAGAGATATGAGCAAGAGAGCCATCGGCTAGGGTGATTTTGTCACGGCTAGGGAGTAAATCATAAGAAACAAACAAAGTGGAAAGGCTGGTCATATGATCAGAAGCACCATAATCAATAATCCAAGGGATCCTACGATTACCTGAGATAGTTGCATGATTGGCAGAAGTCTGTATACCTGAATGAGCAAATGCAGAAGAGTTTGAATTTCCTGGAGGGTTGGAAGAAGAGGCCAGGCCTTCTAGGTGACTGATCATCTTTTCAAACTTCTCATACTCTGCCTTCATAGCTGCTAACTGCTCACTAGCAGTCTTCTCTTTAGTTAGACATCTGTCACTATCTGGACCAGCAGCAATATTGGCAATCCCTGCCTTCATATTATCAGACTTCTTTTGAAAATGAAGAGGAAGAAGCTTCGGATACAATTTCCAACACTTGTCTTTAGTGTGTTTTGGTTTCTTACAGTACTCACAAATGATTTCTTTCTTCCTTGAACCAACTGGATTTCCTGTAACTCCCTTAGGTTTCACTCTCATATTAGCAAAGTGATCATTTCGACCACCCCCTTGAATTTGGACTAGTCTCCCACTTTCTTTACTACTTACCAAGGCATAGGCTTGAGACAGTGAAATGCTATCCTTGGATAAGATATTCTGCTTTGTGATGTCATATTTTGGGTTCAGCCCTGTCAAAAACTCAAACACTTTGTTTCTCTCAACAAGTTACCTGTAGGTCTCGGCATCATTAGTGGTTTCCCAGGCTACAACTTCTATCAAATCAATTTCTTGCCATAGAGACCTCAGTATTGATAAATAAACAGCTAAAGGTTTCTCTCTCTGTCTCAAATTCTTTACATCACTCTTTAGCTTGTATGCCCTAGCTACATTCAATTTCTGGGAATAGGTTTCAGCAACACTATTCCAAATTTCCTTTGCTGAATTCATCCACAAATAGTGTTGACTAATCTAAGGTTGCATTGAGTTCATAAGCCATCCAATTACAGTATAATTTTCTTGCATCCATTTTTCATCGGATGGGTCATCTTTCAGGGGAGCCTTTTAGCTCCAAGGGATAAAACTCCATTTGCCTCTATTGCAGATATGAATTTTTACTGATTGTGACCATGCCAGATAATTAGTTCCATCTAGTATGACTGTGGTCATAGCCAGTAGAGAGTCCACAAAGGCTCCCAAAACCTGTCCGGATTCAGCAACATGCTTGTTTTCAACTTCTGAAGGATCCATCTTCTTAAAAAACTTCAAAAAGAACTTCTAATAACTTTCAATAACAATCAATGAAGGCAGAAGAAAAAATGTGTTGTGAGTCATCTCTATGACGCCGTACCTGCTAAATGCGTCACACCCGGAACCCGGGAGAAATAGAGAAAACTCAGTCGGACCTTGTAGACTTCACAGAACACCAAGCAACTTGAATCAATCTTGAAGATGAAGAATAAGTCTTCCAGTCAATGAGCGCCCAGGTCAAACTCCTTGTGGGGCCCGCAATCAGATTTGTCAAAAAAAATTAGGGTTTCGAGCAACACACTTGAAACTGTCAGGAGGACGACAAAACCAGTCCCCTTCTCTCCAGAAACCACTAACAACTGGGCCGAAACAGGTTTCTTTAACTATTCATCCGATTCAGTTCTCCATACACTTAAGAGCCTGCTCTGATACCAAGAAGAATAACAACATTTTGAAATGAAAGGACTGTTTAAAATATTGCAGAAAATTGACTGAAAGTAGCAGAAATCAGGTTTCAAGAAGAGAGAAGAGGAAGCAGAAGGTGGCTTCAATAAGGGTTTAGAGAGAGATCGAACATCATCTCCTCTTGTCTTCTCAGTAAACAAGAAAGTAAAAGATTGGGAGAGACTAGGTGAAGAAGTCCAAGAAATATTGAAGACTATAGAGGTGTTGCAGATTTCTCCCTTTGACGATCACAAGGCTGTAGTGTATTTTCAGGGGATTCCTCTGGATTTTGCTACTGTTTCGGCTGTAACAGAGCAAGGTGTGGTGGTGTTGGAGAAATGGAAATCTTTATGCAATGTACAATTGGTAGAACCCACAAAACTTATCAATCTGAAAATTTTTGGGTTGCCTTTCCATCTATGGAAGATGGAGGTATTCAGGAAAGTTGTGAAGCTATGTGGAGGCGAGATGTTTTCCTTTGATGCTTCCAACTTGAGTGCCGTGCAGATTAATGTAGCTGGAGCAAAGCCAGAGCTTATCCCAAGGTCTTTGGATTTAACTTCAGATAATGTAGAACTTAGGGTTTGGATTGCAACTTCTACAGAAGCTAGATGGTGGAGATTGGGGAGGATGGGGAAGACGAAGATGACATAGCCTTCAAGGTTCAAGTTAACACTGGGAAGGAAACTGTAAAAGCAAGGGATAGGAAAGCAGCACCCCAGTCTTCCACTTTAATTGGCAAATCAGAGGATCGGACTAGGACTTTTGCTCAGGTAGTAACATCCAAAGGTGGAGAAGGTTTGTCAGAAGGCTTTTTGAATTTGAACAAGTGTCCAAAGGTGGGGACAGGTGGAGGTAGACTGGAACAACAACCAGGTGGATTGTCATTTGATATGGCCCAGGCCTGCAGTCAGGGAACCAATACTAAACTTTTAAAAAGACTGGGTCAGGTTCAAAATTATAAGGATGGGCCAACGGTAGAAGTGAGGGGTATTGGTGGGCCCAGTCTTAAACTTCAAGTGGATAGGCCTAGAAATAAGACTCCAATGACAAGTAAGCCCATAGATAAATCAGGTGACCACTTAAATAGGCACGTGAGGTGGAACAAGGTTCAAAAGACTATGGACATTCGCTGTGGTATATCTTCGTTCTCTTCAGATTGGTCTGCAACTGGCACGAAAGAAAAACGTTTGTCTGGTCCGACTTTAGCGTGGCAACCAAGATTGGTCTCTTACTCCACTAGCCCAGATAAACCTAATCCGAGATATAATCGCACGAGGTTATATGTTGTATGTTGAAGAGTCTCTGAAAGAGACCGGGTAAGTGTAGATGATGAATCTCTGAAAGAGGAGTTGTATGTTGAAGAGTCCAGTTATGGTAGTATACAGAGTAAATGTCGTTCAAGGTTTGGGGAGGAAGATGACCCAGGATTAAAGTTACTGTTCGAAGAAGAGGCTTGTACACTTCTAGGTGAGTTGGTTCGGTGTAGAAAGGAGTTTGAAAGAAAGAAAACAAGCTCAGGTGAGGAGAAAACCGAAACAGGGAGAAAAGGGGATTCAATCCTTTGTAAAGACTAGGGAATGGGTGCTTGTACGGTGTGTGTTGGCAATCTGGTTCCTCCAAGAAGAGCTATAAACTGCCCGCTTCCCACTGCAATCAATCCAGATCTTGATTTCGAGGGTCCTATTCCTAGTGAAAGTCAAACAAAAGGGGTTCAGGCTATTCCAACAACTCATATCGTGTCTTCTTTCTCCCAAGGTTTGGATTGTTTTCAGGTTCAGTTTTTGGTTACGAACTCTGCTTCCCCAAGTCCTGTGTGTGTCTGGCCTACAAGTGATTCCAACCCAGCTTTAAAGTCTGCCAATTCGTTTGATTCTGGACAAGTGACAGAGGTAGTGGGGGAGATAAATTTATAAGTAGAAGAGAGAGAACTAGGGGACAAAATTTGGGAGTTGATCTTGGAACTATTTAGAATCAGAATGGAAGAGGAGCTGAATGTGAAAGAGGGTAGGGTTGAGGAGGAGATTATTCAATTTCCCAATACAGTGGAAAATCAAAAGGACAACGGAAAAAGAAGAAGTAGGGGTCAGGTAAGAAACTAGAAGGAAATGAGAAGGTGGAAGAGTCTAGTAAGAAGGTAGGAGAGCTTTCTAAGAAGAGGAAGAAAAAGCTGAGTGAGGTGGAGAGGTTGAAGAGGGGGGTGGTTTATGATAAAGCGAGTGGGGTAGGAAGGATAGAAAAAAGGAGTAAAGTGGGTGGTTTGGTTGGGGCTACCTGAAATGTTTGTCCATGAAGTTAATAAGCTGGAATATAAGAGGTTTGGGGAGTTCAAAGAAAAGGCGAGTGATCAAAGACTTCTTGAGAAGAGAAAAGCCAGATGTGGTCTTAATACGAGAATCAAAATTGTCTGAGGTGGACAAGAAATGGGTGAGGAGCATTTGGTCAACAAGAAATTTGAGTTGGGCCTTTGCACAATCGTGGGGAGCTTTAGGGGGAATTATTACTTTATGGAGAAATGAAGACTGGGAGTGTGAAGAAGAATTAATTGGGAACTTCTCGGTGTCAATAAAATTGAAGAGAAAGGAAGATGGGTGGGCTTGGGTGCTAACTAATGTCTATGGTCCAACCTCTTATAGGGAAAGGGAAGGTTTCTGGGAAGAACTAGCAGCTGTTAGGGGTTTGTGGGATGGCCCTTGGTGTTTGGATGGGGATTTCAACGTAATAACCCTAGTCGTAGGATTACATCTAGCATGAGGAAGTTTAATCTCTTTGTGGAGAATTTTGCATTGCAGAACCTCCCTCTTCAGCAAGCAAATTTTACCTGGTTAAACTTCCAAGAAAACCCTACCTGTTGTCGATTGGATAGGGTTCTCTTTATAGTGGATTGGGAAGCTGAATGGGGGATTTTTGGTGTTACAACATTGTGGAGACCTATTTCAGATCATTGCCCAATCAGGTTGTCTCAAGAAAGACTAGATGGAGGCCCGTGCCCTTTTAGGTTTGAAAACATGTGGTTACTTCATATAGAGTTTCTAGCTAAGGTAAAAGAATGGTGGGAAGTGGACTAAGTGGAATTCCGATGGAAGGGGTATAGGTTTTACAAGAAACTACAACTCTTGAAAGCTAGACTAAAGATTTGGAATAAAGAGGTTTTTGGTAGATTAGAGCGAAGGAAAGTGGAAATCAGTCAGAGAGTGCAGGAGCTAGATGGACTAGAAGCTGAAAGAAGGCTGGGGGAAGAGGGTAGGGTGGAAAGATGGAATTTGAAACAAGAATTGGAAGATCTTCTTAGGGAGGAGGAGATAAGTTGGAGGCAAAAATCCAGGTGCAAATGGCTTAAAGGAAGGGAACATCAATACAAGGTTTTTTCATTAGTCAGCAAATGGGAGGAGAAGGAAGAATTATGTTTCAAAATTGGGGTGGGATGGGCAATTGCTGACAAGGGAAGATGATATAGCTCAAGCTTTGGTTAATCACTTCAAATTATTGTATGACAACCCAGGGAGACCTAGTGAGAGCTTAGAGGACTTGGAGTGGAGGGTGGAAGGTAGTGTCTTATTGGAATCTTTGGAAAGAAGATTTGAGGCCCAAGAAGTGCGAAATGCAATCTTCTCCATGGATGGAGCTAAAGCTCCTGGGCCTGATGGTTTTTTGATGGCCTTCTATCAAGATTGTTGGGAGATAATTAGAGAGGATTTGTTGGAGGTTTTTGAAGAGTTCTATGAGAGAGGCAAATTTAACTCGGGAGCAAATGCAACTTTTATTGCCTTGGTTCCTAAGAAGAAGGACGCTCTCCAACCAAAGGATTTCAGACCTATAAGCCTGGTGGGAAGCATGTATAAGATCATCTCTAAGGTCCTAGCGCTAAGATTAAAAAAGATCCTTCCGTCTCTAATCTCACTATATTAAGGGTTCTTTGTAGAAGGAAGACAAATTGTAGATCAAATACTTATTGCCAATGAATGTGTTGAGGTGAAGGGGAGGAGAAAGGAAAAGGGGTTGGTTTGCAAATTGGATCTTGAAAAGGCATATGACATGGTGGACTGGGACTTTTTACTAGAGGTTCTTAAGCGGAGAGGGTTTGGGGAGAGATGGTGCAGTTGGGTAAAGGGATGCATTTCTTCATGTCATTTCTCAATATTGGTGAATGGTGTAGCTAGGGGTTTCTTTCCTGCAAAGAGGGGTATTAGGCAAGGAGATCCATTGTCTCCATTCCTCTTTACCCTAGTAGCTGATGTGTTGAGTGCCATGATTTGGAGGGCCAATGCTAACAATTTGATAAGAGGTTGGAGGATTGGTACGGAAGAGGTGGTGGTCACACACTTACAATTTGCAGATGGCATCATCTTGTTTTGTGAAGGGGAGGAAGGGGAATTACGGAACTTAAAGAGTCTAGTGCTTCAATTTGGAAGGAAGTCCAATCTTAAAGTGAACTGGGGAAAAAGTTGTGTGGCAGGGCTCAATCTATGGGGAGAGGAGGTGGATTCCCTAGCTAGGATTTTGGTGTGTGAAGTGGGGGGCTGGCCTTTACAATATTTGGGGCTACCACTGGGAGGGAACCTAATGGTTGAGAGTTTTTGGTACCCTGTAATTGAAAGATTCTCCAAGAGGTTAGCAAATTGGAAGAGGAATTACATCTCTTTAGGGGGTAGGATAACCCTAATCAAGTCAACCTTAGCCAACCTGCCAGTTTGTTTCCTGTCTACCTTTAGAGTACCAATGAAAGTAGCTAACCGGTTGGAGAAGATAATGAGGGATTTCTTGTGGGAACCAGGGGATACTGAGAAGGATCACTTAGTGAAGTGGTAGGTGGTTTCTAAGAGTAGGGATGATGGAGGCCTTGGGTTAGGAAATATAAGATTAAGAAACATGGCTTTGCTGGGGAAATGGATTTGGAGACTACCGATGGAATAGGTCAGACTTTGGTTTAGAGTGATTGTTAGTATTCATGGATTGGCAGATAACGGCTGGGATGCAAGACTCGACCTTGGGGCTTCTCAGTGTTCTCCTTGGAAAGCTATTCAAGGTATTTTGCCTCTTATGCTTCCTTATTTCAAATATGATGTTTGCGCTGGAAATAAAGTCTTGTTTTGGGAAGATGTTTGGGTTGGTGAAAACTTCCTTAGAGATAGATTTCCTTCTATTTACTCCTTGTCTGAAAACAAAAGAAAAGTGATCTCTTCAGTGTTTGTTGATAACTCCCGGGATTTGGGCTTGAGAAGAGGTCTAAGGGATTCTGAAATGGGGATGGTTGATGATTTGACCACTCAGTTAGGGGAAGTCTTTCTTGATCAGTCCTGTAGAGATAGCAGAATTTGGAAACCTTCCCCTTCTGGTTTTTTCAATTGCTCTTCTTTCTATAACATTTTGCTTCAGACCTCTAACCTTGTAGGGAACTTTCCTTCAAAGGAGGTGTGGGGTAGCCCTGTACCCCCTAAAATTCAGGCCTTTTGTTGGGAAGTGGTACTCCAAAAAATCAACACCTTGGATTTATTGCAGAAAAGAGGCCAAATATGTGCCTCTCCCCCCATGTTTGTTGCCTCTGTTTGGGTTCTGGTGAGACAATTTCACATTTACTAATCTCATGTCCCTTTGTGTTCTTTATTTGGTCTTGGTTCTCTTCTCTCTTTGGCTGCAAGTGGACTCCCTCGTCAAGCGCGGTGAACCTCTTTGATCCAACTTTTTACAGGCAACCAGCGGTTCGTGGAAGGATTATGTGGAGAGCCACTAGAGCTGTGTATTGTGGTCAGTGTGGGAGGAAAGAAACAATAGGATCTTTAAAGGCAGATGTAGATCCAAGGAAGAGGTTGTGGAAGGAATGACTACTAAGGTTATCCATTGGTTGAAATCCTGTGATCTTTTTAAGGATTTCTCAGTTGAAGACATTTATAGAAGTTGGGGTATTGTGGCATCTACTACTACTTCCAAAGCTTTGATACAGGAAGTTTGGTCCCCACCAGCACAACAAAGGGTGAAACTGAACTTTTTGATGGAAGCTCTATAGGTAATCCAGGCCCATCTGGTATAGGAGGCGTTTTCAGAGATGATGAAGGCAAGATAATGGCTTTGTTTTCAGGTCCAGTAGGAGTTGGAGATTCCTTAAGAGCAGAAATCTTGGCACTACATCAAGGTGTAAAACTGGCCAAACAGTTGGGGCTACAGCAGATTGAGATAGAGGGAGACTCCAAGTTGGTAATTGGGTGGATGCAATCAGGGCAGCTGGGAATTTGGCAATATAGACAGCTGGTAAGGGAAATTCTTAGCATAACAAGGGAGGTGGGTGTTTGGTTCAAGTGGGTATGGAGATCAGCAAATGGTTTTGCTGACGCCCTAGCAAAACAAGGGACTGTAAGGGAGAGTCTTTTTTGGGCAGTGCGGTAATGTTTGATGTTTATTGGATCAACCTTTTCTAATAATGGTTGAATTCTGTATTTAAGGTTAATTTATCTATAATGAAAGTTATCGTTTCTGATCCAAAAAAAGGCATGTTCTCCTAAAAGCAGTGGGGGATTAGGACTTTGACCTATTAGAATGATGAACATGCTCTCCTCAGTAAATGATTGTGGAGTTTGGGAGTAGGATCGAGACATTTGGAGAGGAATTATTTGTAACAAATTGCAGCAAATTGTAAGCACCTTCATAGATTGGGAAACATGGCATTCCTCGATATTATATGGATCAAGCTTGTGGATGGGCATTAAGCTTGTGGAGAGAAGTTTTTTAAAGGCACATTTGATTCAATCTAGGTGCAAAGGAATTTGGGGACAAATACAGTTTCTTAATTGATACACACACACTAGCCTTTCAGAATAATGAAACGTGCTGTTTTGTTTTGTTTTTTTTTTGTTTTGAGTGATTTTCCTATTTTTTTAGAATGCTTATAATTACTAGTTTAAAAAAATAATTAGTAGTTTCCTATTTTGTTTATGAAACTATTAGTTTGTATTAACTACCATTTTGTTCAGTTTATATTTCCAGATATCTTTTTTGTAATTTTCCTTGCTTATAATTTCTGGCTACTTAAGTTCTTTTCTACTGGGACTGTAATTCGAATGTAAGAAGTCTATAAGAAATGTAAAGGCTGCCCAGAAACAGTTTTCTGGGTTTACAGGGATCTTCTTAAGAAAGCTAATTGGCTCACAAGGAATATGTCAGCCAGATTTCAGTGGGTTAGCAGATCGGCAAATGCTATGGCTGATTCGAATGTAAGAAGTCTATAAAAGAGATGTAATGGCTGATTCTTTGGCTAAACAAGGGGTCTCAAGGATTGAATTATTTTGGGCTACCTTGTGATTGTATTCTGTCAAGAGTTTGGTTATGCTGTCACCTTTAAGGGGAGGTAACAGCCTGTGCTTCCTCTTAGGGTGAATGTACATTTCCTTTTCTTATTAATAAAATCATTACTCATTTATCAAAAAAAAATTGCCCATGGGGGGGTTGGATTTTGAGGAAATCTGTGGGTTCGTTATTATTATTTTTTTTCTATCTAGTTTTGATCATTTTGGGACAAAACCCACCAGGCCACCATAGAACTTTCAATCTTCAACCTTGTTTCACGAAGATAAATGCCAAACCTTGAGTTTACCTACTAACCAAATGCTATTTTTTAAAATTGGTCTTAGTCTCCTTTGCATGGCAAACCTTGAGTTCACTGTGTTGTCATAATAATCTCATTTTGTAAATATCTTTTGTTAAGTATGGGTAGTTCTGTAATTCTGGAAGATCTGAAGTCTTTTCTCTTCATGGAAAAGTGTTTGGCTGAACTTCCAAGGGTGGTGTTTGCAAGATCTTAGAACCTTGCTCAAGAAAGCAAATTAGGAAATGAAAAATATAAAAATATGGTAGCCTCTGATTATTCCAAACCAAGGGTGACATATTCATTTAAAAAACTGAGAGGACTCTTGTTCAATGGGCTGCAATTATATGCAATCTGGAGGGCTCAATTAAAATCAATTTAGGAATCAGTAACGAATGGGCTTCTGTATAATTTTAGATCAGTGTAATAGTTTCACAAGATCTACTTCATTGGACAAGCTGCAAACAATATTTGGTTTCATTCAAGAAATTGATGCATCATTTACATGCTTTTGTAGTAGTCTTGTGCATGGTTTCAAATGTCGCTAATGTCGCCCGACATATGTTGATGTCGAGGCTCACCGACATGAAAATGGATAGTAATATAAAAGTTACATTATTTCGGTCGACAAATCGCTCCAAATAACCAAAAAAAAGACAGTTTTTCCTATTATGTTGACAGGATGTCAATAATGTCAATAGGATGTCGACTAATGTACATTAATATAAATTATTCCATTAATAATTTCAATTTAATATTTCAAATAAAATATTAATAAAAAAGAATTAACAAAATATAAAAACAAAAGAATAAATTAATTACTTTATAATGTAAAACATAAAATATTTTTCAAGTAATAAAATTAGTATTTTTTAAAGTATTTATTAAAATCAGAAAATGTTTATTAAATCATATTCTACATTTAATATAAAAAATCAGAATAAATTTATTAAGTTTTATACTAAATCATAATTTATTATAAGTTTAGTATTAAAAATCATAATAAATTCATTAAGTTTTATAAGAAATCAGAATTTATCATAATCTTAATACTACAAAAAGGAGAAACAGTTTATTAAATTTATAATAAAACATAATGTATTATAACATTAATATTTAAAAAATCAGAATAAATGTATTTTTATTTACTAGTGTTAAATAAATATATTAGAATTTATAATAAATCATAATTAAAAATAAGAAAAGAAAATATCAGATAACCTTGTAAGAACATCAAAATGCATAATAAATCAGTAAATCACCATTTACTAATTTATTATTGATTTTAGTTTCTTATCTTTATATAATAATTGAGAATAAGATAATAGTCTAGAAATATGTATTAATGCTTCTTTTATCATTTTACAAAGTATCATTGCATATTCCCACATATTTCATAATATTTCCACAATGTCTCTAATTTTTACAATATTTCCCCTCAACATTTCTGACATATGTCCTATTTTGGTAAGCGACATTTCCTTCAACATCGACATTTTAAACCTTGGTCTTGTGATTCAATGATGGTTGAGGAAAATTTTCTCAACTTTGTCACTACCACTGATTTAAAAGGCACGCCTAGGTGCACCAGGCGTGTACCTTTTGAAAGTGCTGCACCTAGGACCTACCTAGCGCCTTAGCTCTGGAATCCCCTATTTGATAATGTTGTTCATTCATTAATCCTACTAAAATATCTTTTTAAAAAGCAATTAAAATTATTAAATCATCATTTTTTGCGTGAGAACTAAGAATTTAAAACCCTAACATGGACTTGTATGGGCTTGCCTCGAGAGGCGTTGCACAAAGGCGGCTCGTAGAATCAGGAATGTAATACGTTTTACATCACATTAGCTACTTGAAGTAATGCAATTGAGGAAAAAAAGAGATTGTGGGCTTTACATGATTGAAGATGTTTTATATATTTGATTTTATTTTTAAATTTTCATTTGGATATGCTTTACATGTTTTGTTTATGTATTTTAATTTTAGATAATAGGTTTTTTAAAACATTAATTTTAAAATTTAAGTTTATATTTCTTATCAATATTGTTTATTTTTTTTTGAATTTTTGGTGTTTTGTTTTTGAATTTTCTGACTTTATTTTTTGATTTTTTAACAATTTTTTGTATTTTTGCGCCTTGCACTTTTAAAACACTGGTGCCTTGAACTAAATGGTTCCAATGGTGTTGTTTGTGCTGCTCACTTTATTTAGTGGTTTGACTGGATGTCTCACTTTAAAATTTCTGGAAATCAATGTTCTACAAGTAGGTTTACTTAGGAATACTTACATCTATCAGTTAACATAGGTTTCTTCTGGTTTTTGTGCTGCTCATTTTCATATGTATGTTTTTAGATAGCTTTTCTAATTTTTCTATTGCTCCATAATATGCTATAATCCTTTCTCATCAGTTGTTTTGACTGGATGGCACTGTTAGGCAGTTCCATCTTGTATTTTTTATTACATGGCATGCTAAATTTTAAATAGTTTAATATGTTTACATGTCCATGATGTATTTTTGCATATGGTATCCGTTGAGTTTCGACATGCAAGGCATTGAATGCCCAGTTGAATTTGATTGTATTTTCTGGTCTGAATTGTTGTAAACTATTTCTACTTTCTAGTAAAATTAGCATTAAGAGCATTTAATAGATGGTTCTCTATATGATAGTTCTTATGCATTGACAATATTACATTGATTAACACATTCTTTTTTTCTTTCATTTTGTTGCAGAGAGACACTATTATAGAGATTTTCTATGAGAAACACTTGGATCATTTAATTGATCTTATAACATTATCATGCCCCTTGAAAGGTGCTGCAAAATGTAGTAAATCATCTGGCTCTGGTGGAAGGACTGAAAATCAAGCTGCTACAAAGCCTGAAATTTTATTAAACATCTGTGAATTGCTATGCTTTTGCGTTCTTCACCATCCGTACAGGATAAAGTAATTTTTAAAAATTTTGTGGGCACGATTTAACTATTCAGAATTGGTGTGGTGGTTCTGTTTTTTCAATGATACGCGCTTCTGACATGGTCTTGTTTTCTGTTTCTAGGTGCAATTTTCTCCACAATAATGTGATAGAAAAGGTCTTATTTCTAACTCGCAGAAAGGAAAAGTACCTAGTTGTTTCTGCTGTCCGATTTATGCGCACTATCATTTCTCGCAATGTGAGTGCTTGCATTCTAAATATAAGATGCACTCCATAAAGTGTACTAATGCATAGAAAACGATATTTGTAATTTTTTGCATTTAATTATCTTATTTCATTATGCATTGTGTGGTAGGAAAGTGTTGTTACTTGTGTGCTTCACATCTGAGTTGTGAACTGTCTGGTTTCACATGAGTGCCATTGAGGAATTAAATTAAGTTCTAGGATAGCAAATAAATACCATGTTCTGATGTGCAATATGTGTCAGCTTTGGATTGTGAAATCCTTCAGTTGGTTGAATTGGCATTGGATTATATTGTTGCTTTTTTTCTCTGGAGTTGGAAAAACTGTTGGAATGTGATTCTATATTGTTGCTTTTCCTTAATCCTTGTATTTTATATCCTCGTGACTTGATGTCATGCCACTGGGAAGGACCATTCCCCAGCTTGGTAGTCGTATCAAATGAAATCTGCAGTCCTCCTTTTCCTGTTCTGATTCAAGGGTTACTTAGACTACAGAGATTCTAGTGCATAAACCTTTAGTGCTAAGAATATTAATTAGGGTCAAACTAATTTACACGTTACATTATTTTATCAAATAAGAGAGAGAAGAAAATTCTTCATTCAGTTTATGTATAACCTCAGGATTGTCTTTGGTTTGAAAGAAAAGGTAAGGAGAGGAAGGGAAAGGTAGGGAACCCTGTACCAAGTATCCCTACCTTTCCCTATCTTTTCTTCCAAACCAAACACAGCCTAATATATATACTTTCGTTTCCTATTCTATCTACTGGACCAGCATTTGTGATAGACTCCTAAGCTATGGATGTGAGTTGTTTACTGAACTCGTGAATATGCAGGATGACCATCTGCTGCGGCATATTGTCAAGAATAATCTTCTAAGATCAATTGTAGAAGCTTTCATTAGTAACGGAAACCGTTATAATCTACTCAATTCTGCTGTTCTGGAACTGTTTGAGTATATTCGAAAGGTGCTTCTTTTTCTTATTCTACGCTCATTTTATGGTTCTCACAACTACAATTTGTTCTGCTAATATATATATATATATATGTTTTTATGCAGGAAAACCTCAAAATCTTAATTGCATACATAATGGATTCTTACTGGAATCAGCTAGCCAAATTTGATTACCTTGGATCTATTCAAGCACTGAAAATTAAATATGAGCAGGTGGATAACTATATTTTATGTATTTCTTTTTCACACACACATGCAGACGTATAGGTAGATGGATGAATAGATGGATATATAGACATACAAGCTTGACATTTAACAGCTCTTGTTATATGACATGTTATTTGTCAGTCCCTGGAGAGCTGTGAAACTAGAGGTCCTACTAATGTGGTTGACCCAAGAAAGCGAATTGATGAACGGGCTCTTGAGAAAGAAGAGGAGGATTACTTCAACGAGGACAGGTTACAACTTGTGAAGATAATATATGTTGTTTCCATTTTGAATTTTATCTCCACTGAGTCGTTTTTATTTGGCAGTGATGAAGAAGATACTGCATCTGCTCGCACATCACATGTCCATAGCCAACAAAGCCAACCTGGCTTACCCAATGGTGCCACCGTCAGTTACCCATTGCTGAGGTATTAATGTAGCCTCTTTTTTAGGAGATTTAGAATGTTTTATTGCAAATGTCATTCTGATGCGTACATATGTTGTCTTAATTTCGTAGGCCTGGATCTGGTGGATTGGTTGACTATGATGATGACGATGATGATGAAGATTACAACCCACCACCAAGGAATAAAACAGAGACTTCTTCAGATGACAACAGAACTACAGACTCCTCTCCTAGGTCAAAACGGAAATTAATTGGTAAAGAAGCGGAGCTTGAGCTGACAAAGAAGCATAGGCTAGATAAGAACCCAAAAGATACTGCCATCAGTTCTGTTGCTTCATCAACATTGAGCCATGGATCTTTGGCTGGTAGGAAAGTAACCGCCACGTGTCTTGCTTCAAGAACACCCGATGGTAATGGCAGTTCAGATGAAGAAATTCATGGCGACAAAGATCCCGCGGTTCCAAGAGGCTGTTCCAATTGCTCACCCAACAATTCGGGCACTAGGCAATCAAGTGGGGAGGATTGTTCATTGATACCCCCCAACGGTAACAATTCATCAGAGATGGCTGTAAATGGCGCCAATGTCACAGGTTCGGAACCATATTCAGTACGATGACTTCATTGCATCCATATATTAACATTATTTGATTTCTGCCCGAGCCAGAGGAATTACAAGAGGTGTTGACCGGGACAGCTTTCCTCGTTCAAATGGGAAAAAAATGATCCATACCTAAGGGTAAGTGGACCAAACAGAACGAGTGGTTGAGTTTCGGGTTCTCTATCAACGGATGTCACCGCAGCGCATCGGAATTCACAAATCTCTTGGTTATGTTGATCCTCTCTGCGTCCATGGTTTGTCCTTCGTGGGCCAAAAAAAAAACAATCTTGTTGCTCCTGTAAACATTCATTATACTTGAAATGCCTCTTTTGCCCTTCTGTTTGTTAGTCCTTGCCATTTTTTTCCGTCATCCATATCATAGAAGGGCAGCAATATTTGCCCTCGCATTTATCCTCGTTTCTTTCTTTCATATGTAAATTTTGCCAGGTTCTTGGGAGTAGTTTAGGCTTAACTTATAAAGTATTTCTTTTCCTTTTCTTTTATCGCTTTCCCCCTTTTTTATCTTTTGCAGCTGGGGATCAGAGTCTCCGACAATGTAATATGTTATGTAGACTTAACTGTAACATAGTTGTTGGCAGGCGTAACCATAGTATAGTGCATTACTTGCGGGGGGGGGAATAACTAGTACAGTTCATATTTTTTTTCAAGGCCTAGAAATCAATTGCATAAAGTGGATATTGCCTGCTTGTGCTACCTCACATTGTATTTAGTCTTTCCTATGGGCAACATGATTATCTACTTTTGATTTAAGACTGCACAAATAAGGGCTTATTTTGGAAATGTGATTGGTTCTCAAGATGGAGGTTCTCCCGCTGTCCTGCAATTGAAGGGTAAGAAGATGCCAGTATCTCATGCCCTTTTGGGCTCCCTTATAAGTTGATACTGAGGAAGATTTGCCGTTTGTCTAGAATTAAAAATCTTTATAAAATGATCGACTACCATTTCCGTGTCGTAGTGGAATTTTATTTGTACCGGTGCAAATGCACGAGAGTTGCAAATAAAATAGTGCAAATTCTTGTCTATTTTTGCTTTGGTTTTTCTTTTACTTCATCTTCTCTGCGAACAAGCAAAACTATTGTTGTATGGTTTTTCTCTTTCTCTCTCTCTCCAAGAACAATTGTAACTGTGGCAGCCATCGGCGGCCACCACGACGCGATGTCCAGGATTTCGAGATGGAATTAGTTGGTCGATGGTGAAAACCGGAGATGTCTTGGACAATAGAGAAGCTTCTGCAACTGTGGTTCGGAGTAGCAGCAAAGAAGCTCTAGATGTCGATCCCAAAGCTGGAGTCTCATTTTATAAGCCTAAATCCTATGAAGCTCTTGTCACATATGTTGCAGATTTTGATCCCAAAGCTAGATTTCATCTAGGAATTGATTTTCTGCGGGTTTTCTTACCAAATTCTGTCTACAAATCCTATGAAGCTTGATGTGGGTTAGTTTGGCCCAGCCTACATAGGACTGGGAGGCCCAGCCCACTAACGCTTGTTAGCGTCACCAACAATCAGGGAACCCTGCTGCCTCCATACGGAGACAATCATATAGCTGTTTGGCGTACTCGCCAGGGCCTGCAGCCTGACCTCGTACGGATTTCATTCGGTGTGTTCATCTTCATCTACCACCAGCACACTCAAGTATACGTAAGAGGTAATTGCCCCTTAAAAGGGGTTGGAACGGAGTAACTCCAACATCACTCACTCATTTACTTCTTGCACTTACATTGTCCACCTAGCATTAATTCAGGGAGATCTGGTGCATCTGAGGACTCTCTCCTGCTTTACACCTCGTACTAACTTCAACGTCGGAGCCTCTACCTCTGGTATCCACCTCGAGGCTTTTTCCATTCCTTGTCTTGTAGTAACTTTGGTCACTAGGAATTCGCCTCAGTTTGTGGTCCTTGGAAGGAGCACCTCGCCTCGGTTTGCAATCCTCTGCTTTGGATAACACTTTCTGAAGCCTTGGGGTCCTTGGCCAACCCTCAGGACTTGAAGAGTGAATTTATCTCGTTACCCTCAGCTAATCCGTGCAGTAGCAATTGGCGTCGTCTGTAGGAATGTGGTTGGTAAGACGACCCCCACTTCAGGATAAACAATAATAACGCTCTAGATCTAAACCCCCTTTAGGCTTAGAGGTCATGGTGAGGAGAGCCAGGAACAATCCAAGCTTGGTTACCTACGAGCAGTTTTAGGTCGTCCTCGATCGTTTGGACCGCCTCACCAAATGAATGGAAGAAGTCTGCCCCCGAGCAGGAGGTCCCTCTCAAGGCAACCGCCCCGCTGGGGTGTTAGAGGATCAGGGCTGACACGAGAACATCGAGGTACTGGCCCTCGGCCACGGTAATCCATTGGCTGAATTGTCGGAATTGAGCAACAACCTTCTCCCAGGTTCACCACGAAGGAATATTTGTCCTCCTACCAGAAGGGAGAGAATGCCTACTTAATTCGAAAACAGTCATCAATCTTTGGAGCAGCAACACCACCGTCGCACGGTCCCCTAGGAGATGGCAGGCAGTTCGACCGCTCTGGAGTTCGCTCCTGAGGCGAGAGCCGACACCACCCCACTTCACCTCCCGTCTCAGACCTTAGGGATGTTCAAAATGATCGTCGTGCCCGCAGAGGAGCGTGCGACCCTGTCTCGGAGTATTCGGAAGTCTGAGCCGACACCCGTCGGGTCCGCGAAGACAAAAGCAGGGCCCATACTCGTGCTGACCCAGGGCTTGCCGAGATTGGGGCCGTCAAAGGACGAGCTCTGCTAGACACATGGACGCATTGACCCCGGAAATCATCGCGGAGCCTCTCCCCCCACGCTTCAAAGCTCCCACACTGGAGACGTACAGCGAAAGCACTGACCCCGATGACGACCTAGGGGGTTTCACGGTGCTCATGATACTATACGGATATTCCGATGCCTTGATGTGTCGGACCTTCTAGGCTACCTTCAGGGGGGCCGCTCGCCGCTGGTTCTCCAGCCTTCCTAGATCAATCAGCTCGTGGGAGCAATTTACAACCTTGTTCCTCGCCCGCTTCATTAGTAGTAGACGATGCTAGAAGAGCGTAGTCTCTCTGATGTCACTCAAACAGCAAACAGGAGCCGGGTGAAAGCCTGTGGTCTTACATCGACCGCTTTAAGAAAGAAGAGCTTGAAGGTCGAGACCTCGACCCTATGGTCTCCATGCACGTAGCCATTAACAGACTCCGCCCCGGCTCGACTCTCAAGTGCTCGGTCGCTAAGACCCCACCGAAGACTAAACTCGAATTCCTCAAAAAGGCCCAAAAATACATCATGGCCGAAGAGGCTTCGGCTGGGGACAAACAAGAAAGGGCAGTCGAGCGCCACGATGGGCCCCCGGAGAAGAAGTGGAAAGGTGCGGACCAGCGCCACTTCGGCAACAATGGCGGCAGAGATAACAAGTAGCCACCGGCTTTGGCCGACAAGGACTACACGCTAATCAACTCCACCCGCACCCAAATACTGATGCAGATAGGGGAAGAGAAGTTCGTGAAGTGGCCAAAGAAGATGAAGCGGAACCCCAAGAGGGGGAACCCTACGAAGTACTACAAGTACCACCGCGGCACCGAGCACGACACCAAGAACTGCTATGATCTAAAGAATGAAATAGTCCCTCATCCACAGAGGAAACCTCAAGTAGTTTGTCGGAGGAGAGGTCAGCGCCTCGTCATCCTAGCATAGCAGCAGCAGCAGCAAGTGGCAGGCGTCAGCGACATCTTCGCCGGGGGCATGGCCTAGGGTGGAGACTCAACCTCGACTCGAAAAGCCTATGCCAGGCAGCTGAACATCCAAGAGCCTGCCCCAAAGAAGCAGAAGTACCCAGACACTCCGTAGAGGCCGAGCTGTTCACTTGCCCTCGTCTTCACCAACGAGACTTAGAGGGGGTTACTGTCCCCCACGATGATGTCCTCGTGGTTGCAGCCATCATCTCCAATTTTATGGTGAAGAAGATCTTGGTGGATAGCGGCTCGTCAGCCGTTATCCTTTTTTACGACACTTATGAGAGAATGATGCTCGCGCCAGAGCGACTCTAGCCAGTCGACGCTCCCCTTGTTAGCTTCTTCGGCAGCGTCACCGGGCCGTGAGGCCGGAAGGAAAAATTACCTTACCCATCACAGTAGGGACAACGCCACACCAGGTGACTTGGATGCATGAGTTCCTAGTCGTGAAGGTTGCTTCTCCCTACATTGCGATACTGGGAAGACCAACCCTTCATGCGATAGGGGCAGCCATGTCCTCTTATCACCTGGCCCTTAAGTTTCCCATCGAGCATGGCGTTGGAGTCATTCATGGGAACCAACGGATCGCTCGCCAATGCTACGTGGCAGCACTAAAAGGAAAGAATAAGGAGGCCTTATCACTAGAAGGCCTCGACCCCCGGGAAGAACTAGCGAGCTGAGGACCTCGTCTTGATTCCCCTGGATGAGTCAACCCCAGAAAGGACAGTCTGCGTCTGGTCCAACCTCTCCCCTGAATGCCTATCTGAACTGGTAAGTTTCCTCAGAACTAACGCCGACGTCTTTGCTTGGTTCGTCATTGACATGCCTAGAATTGACCCATTACTCATAGGCTAAGCGTGGACCCGAGCTCTAAGCCAGTTCGGTAAAAGAAGAGGAACTTTGCATCGGAACGATGGACTACTTAGCTTCATGGGTGCCTTCTCCGAGTACAACCAGATCTAGATGCACCCCGATGACGAGGAGAAGACATCTTTCATCACTGAGCATGACACGTATTGCTACAAGGTGATGCCACTCGGCCTTAAGAATGTAGGGGCCACTTACCAGCACCTTGTCAACAAGGTTTTCAAGAATCAAATGGGGAGAAACGTCGAAGCCTATGTGGACGACATGGTGGTGAAGAGCCTGGCCGAGACCTTTGATATTCTGCGTAAATTCAACATTAAGCTCAACCCGAGCAAGTGTGCCTTTAGGGTTACCTCGGGGAAATTCTTAGGCTTTGTCGTCACTCAAAGGGGGATTGAAGCCAACCCAAGCAAGGGACATGCCATACTAGATATGGCACCCCCTTGGTCAGTAAAGAAGACTCAGAGACTCACCAGCAGGATAGCTGCCCTCAACCGTTTCATGTCGAAATTGATAGACCGCTGCCTTCCCTTCTTCTGCACCATCAAGAAGCTGAAATATTTCTAGTGGATGGAGGAGTGTCAGCGTGCCTTCGACCAGCTCAAGCTATACCTCGCCTCACTTCTGCTCCTCGCTCGGCCAGTATCAGGGGAAACCTTGTATTTGTACTTATTAGTCGAGATCTTTGATACTTTGCGTAAATTCAACATTAAGCTCAACCTGAGCAATTGTGCCTTTGGGGTTACTTTGGGAAAATTCTTAGGCTTTGTCGTCACTCAAAGGGGCATTGAAGCCAACCCAAGCAAGGTACCGAGCCATACTAGATATGGCATCCCCTCGGTCAGTAAAGAAGACTCAGAGACTCACTGGCAGGATAGCCGCCCTCAACTGTTTCATGTCGAAATTGACAGACTGTTGTCTTCCCTTCTTCTGCGCCATCAAGAAGCTGAAATATTTCTAGTGGATAGAGGAGTGCCAACGTGCCTTTGACCAGCTCAAGCTATACCTCGCTTCACTCCCGCTCCTCGCTCGGCCAGTATCAGGGGAAACCCTGTATTTGTACCTATTAGCCGGAGACGAGGCTGTCAGCTCGGTCCTGGTGAAAGATGACGGAGCCTAGAGACCTGTATACTATGTTAGCAAGGTCCTCAGCGACACTGAGACCCAGTACCCTGAAGTGGAAAAGCTTGCTTACGTCCTCGTCACCTCGGCCAGAAAGCTCAGGCCGTATTTCCAAGCCCACTCCATAGTGGTCTTAACAAATCAGTCCCTTAGAGCTGTCCTCGCCAAGCCAGAGACTTCGGGACGCCTGATTAAGTGGGCAATAGAACTGTTAGAGTTTGACATACAATACCAGTCGAGGCCCGCAATCAAAGCACAAGCCTTGGCTAACTTCGTAGCAAAAAGCACTTTCAACAGGCCCCTCAGCCGCCCTCACGAAGATGAGCCAAAAGAAGCATGACCGGCCAAGGAGGTCCCCCCACCCCCCGCATGGAGACTTTTTGTTGACGGTTCATCCAACGTCAAGGGGAGTGGAGTGGGCCTCATTCTCTTCACCCCCGACGATGTCGTCATGGAGTATGCGCTGAGATTCGAGTTCCCTACATCCAACAACGAAGTCGAGTTTAAAGCCCTCTTGGCGGGGTTGCAGCTCGCCCGAGACCTCGACTCCAAGCGCGTCGAAGTCCTCAGCGACTCGCAACTGGTGGTGAATCAAGTCAACGGTGAGTACGAGGCCAGAGAACAAAGCATGGGTAAGTACCTGACCAAAGTTCAAGAGTTAGCCCGCCACTCCCAACGCTTCTCTTTGCAGTAAGTCCCGCGAGCCGAGAACTCTCTAGCCGACGCCCTCTCCAAATTGGCGAGCACCTCGGATGTGTCGCTCGGCCGCACTGTGCGCGTGGAAAGATTAGCCTGGCCCTCCATAGAGGACGTCCAAATCCTACCCGTAGAGGCTGAACCATCTTGGATAGATCCTATCATCGACTTCCTATTGACGGGAAGGCTACCTGATGACAAGAATGAAGCCCGAAAACTCCGACGATAGGCAACACACTACACTTTGCTAGAAGGAAAGTTGTATAAGAGGTCCTTCACCTTTCCTTACCTCCGATGTCTCCGCAGGGAGGAGGGCGAGTACGTGCTCCAGAAAATTTGCGAAGACATCTGCGGCAATCACATCGGCGGTCGGACCCTAGCCCGGAAAACATTAAGGCAAGGGTACTTCTGGCCGATACTTCACAAGGATGCGGTCGAGCTGGTGCGGAAATGTGATCAGTGTTAGAGACATGCCAACCTCTGCCATCAACCATCCACCACCTTTTCGGCCCTTTATAGCCCCTGGCCCTTTGCCAAGTGGGGAATGGACCTCCTCGGCCCCTTCCTTTAGGCAACGGAAGGTAGGAAGTACGTCGTCGTTGCTATGGATTACTTCACTAAATAGGTGGAGGCTGAACCCCTAGCCACTATCACTGCGTGGGCAATTCAGAACTTTTTTTGGAAGAACATTATTTGCTGCTTTGGCCTCCCCCACATGCTGGTCACGGACAACGGAAAATAGTTCGATGACGCTAAATTCTAAGAATGATGCACCTCCCTCGGCATCAGTTAATGGTACACCTCGGTGGGCTACCCCCAAACGAACGCCCTGGCCGAGGTCACGAACAAAACCATCCTGGACGGACTAAAGACCAGGTTGGATAGAGCTAAAGGTCTATGGGCAGACGAACTACACAACTCCCTTTGAGCGTACCGAACCACACCTCGGATAGTGACGGGAGAAACCCCTTTCGGCCTGACATACGGCACAAAAGCAGTGATCCCAGTGGAGATTGACCAACCAACGCTTCGGATCCAGGGGTATACTGAGGCCGAGAATGACGAAGCGCTTAGAGCAAACCTAGACCTACTGGAAGAAACCCGAGAACAAGCACAAATTAGGATGACCGCGTATCAGCAGCGAGTAGCCTGCTACTACGACTCCAGAGTGAAAGAAAGGCACTATAAAGTATGAAACCTTGTCCTCAGGAAGGTCATGGTTCCTGAACTTGGAATAGGAAAGCTGGGTTCCAACTAGGAAAGCCCTTACCGGATTAAGCAAGCTCTCGGCCCCGCTCATTTCGAATGGAAAACTTAGATGGATGACCCATCCCTCGGACGTGGAACTCGGAGAACCTCCAGATGTACCAATGATGAATGTAATTTTTTGATAAAAGTAATGAATGAATGAATGAAGAAAAGTTCTTCATTACCTCACCTCGTCACCTCATCACCTCGGAGCGTGGTGACCTCCTCGGCTATCTGCACTTAGCGCAAAGAAAATAACAAGACAGAGCCCTCCGCTTCGCCGGTGGGACACCTTGGCCACCCCCGAGAAAACACTTGGTAGGAACGAGTTAGTGGAGCTGCACCCCGTTGGTGCTACTCCTCCATGGATCTTCATCCACCCAAGTACCTTGGCGGTATACCTCGGCCAGGGTGCTAGGTCTCTTCGGCCTCGCCAGGGATAGCACGAGATTTGCAAGTCAGGCGAGCCCCGCCTCGGACGTATGACTCCTCCTTGGTTCCCAATATCCTGACAAGTCGAGACGAGCGTGCAAATAAACAAATACTACGACTGGATCGTGTGTGCCTTGTGTATCGTGGTTTAAACCTTTCGGAGGGGCAAGAACCTCTCACAAAAAAAAAAAGAGAAAAGGGAAGAGATAACATGCACGAAACACAGTATACAAAAAAAAATGGCTTCATTCACTATTCAGTGTTGGTCTTGTATAGCCTTTACAAAATTTTGTATTGCCTTAAAAAAAAAACAACAAAACAGATGGCAAGTATCAGAACAATAGAACAAAAAAGATGGGGGGAAATCTACGTCTGCGCCTCGTCATTGGTAGGAGGGGGAATGGCATCTTCGGCTGGTTGGGCCTCGGCAGGAGCGTAAGGAGTCACTTGCAGTCCCTTGACATCAAAATCTGGCAGCACCAGTAGGAGTGCCTTCTTGGTATCTTCAATACCGTCGAGGTTGGACGATGAAGCACACTTCATCAGCGCATCCAGGTAGTCGGAAGACTTCTTGTACACCTCCACTACCTCGGCCGCTGCCTTCTTTGACTCCTCTATCGAAGCTAGGGCTTTGGAAGCTTTCGCCTCCGCCTCGGCAGCTCGTCTCTCCGCTTCCGTAACGTTGCTCTCCAGCCGCACCTGCTCCATTTTCTCTTTGGAGAGCCCTTACCACGCCTCGTTCAGCTAAGACTCAAGGTGATCCCGAAGTGATTGTTCGTCCAAAAGCGCCTTTTGGAATTTCTGGTGCTTCTCCTCGGCGGCGGCGGTTGCCTTCTGGAGCTTCTCTCTTTCGCTTTGGAGCTTCTCCTCTGCGACCTTCTTCTCCTTCTCGGCCTTGTCGGCACGACCCATGGCCAGCCTTGTTCGGTCCCCCAAACCGATAAAGTGTAGACTGGCCTGCCACAAAACTGATAAGTGAAAATAAAGAATAAAAATATATACATAATGAAATATTGAAGAACGTCTTACCTCGGCCAAATGGTACAGGCCCTCGTCGTAAATGGATTTGGGGTCGCTTTGCAGAAGGCGGTAGCGATCCCTCGACAGGATGGATCCGCTAACCAACTCCTGGCTGACCCCCTCGTCACGGATGGAGTCCCCCTCTCAGAGTTGTCATTGGGGGCGAAAAGTCTTACCAGCCCCTTCGATCCTCTCGGAGACACCTTGTACTGGTGGAGGTGCTGAGGAAGGCCCGGATGGGCGCTCCCCAGGCGTGGACCTCCGCACCACCTCCTCGGCCTGCCTATCCATGTTGGCAAGCTTCCGTGGGGGCTCCTCCCTTGGTGTGTCAGCAGCGGGCCTCTGCCTTTCCGCCTCGGGCCCCTCTGTGGGCCTCTTTGGTGCCTTTCCCCTGGTGGTGGGGTTCTTCGGCACCTCAACCGTCCTCTTCAGCGCCACCACCGACTACTTCCCCTTGGTGGGTACCTGCAAATTTCTCCCTTCACCGGGACTGGGGGCAACTTCATCGCCAGGCCTCTTTGGCGTTTTTCCTTCGGCCTTCTTCCCGGCCTGCTTCGCCCGAGCCTCTACCAACAAACGTTCCTTATCGTCCATTGGCACTTCTGCAAAACAACAAAGGGAAGCAGTTAGCACATTAGGGAAAAAAGAAAAGAACGTTGAAGACGCACTAACCACAGAACCTCTCCTACCGAGGGGGGTTGGGCTAATCCCAGCGAAGACTAAGGGGATCTCCTCCTCCACCAACGGCTTCGAGTGGAATGTCCCCATCACAAGCAAGTGAGTTACTACTGCAACCTCTTCGTCTCAGAGCGGTGGGGGACATCTCTCGATGATGACGCAGGCCTCCCCCCAGTCAGACCTGAAGCACCAGCCCTCGAGGCAGGAAACGTAGAAGAACCTATCCTTCCACCCGTGAACGGACAAGGGGTTATGCATTGGCTTCCCCCTCTTCGGGTGGAAGTAATACATGTTGGCCTCGGAAGCATGCTTCCTCGACATGAACATGGCGTGGAACAGTCTCAACGTCAGCTCCACGCCCCTGAGTCGAGCCCACACCATCATCGCCACGATGGTACTGAGGGCATTGGGTATGAGCTGGCTGATAGTGATGTCGTACCACTTCGGTAGTTCAGAGATTAAGGTTGGGAGGGGAAACCTAAAACCAGACTCTAAAAAATGCTAGTAGATACAGATTTCCCCCTCCTCGGGGGCCACGGCCTATCGCCCACGTCGGGGACCCTCAAGCTATAAGACCAGGGTATGTGAAACCTCTTCACCAAGGATTTGACCTGGCATACGTCTAAGAAGCTGTCAAACTCCAAACGCGGGACACCAGCGTCAACCACCCTTCGGGCAGCACTCCCTCCAACTGGTTCGGCGACGAGTTTCATGGCATCGTACTCAGAGAGAGGAGATCCCTCGGTGACACCGAGGCGGTGCTTTCATGGGGAGAGTCCTTTCCGTGGTGACTACCCTCGGCAACCCCGAGGTTAACCTCTCCCTCAAAGCGGCCACTTCCTGTTGAAGGGGGGCTACAGCTATAGAACCCAGAGAAGACAGGGGAGAGGGGGTTGTTGGAGAGCTCCCTCTCGAGATGTTCGGGAGTTCATGCACTCAGGACCAGAGTCTGAAAACGACATGTCTTGATTACCTAAAAGAGGGTGAAAGTACCGAAGAAGGGAAGAAGTAGAAAAGTTCTGGAGAATTGAGAGTTGGGGAGATGCATTCACTCGAGAGCAAGGTCATCTAGGTTTAAATGGAGAAGAAAGTCACTACCAAGGCTCCTATTTAAAGGAAAATGAATGGCTTGGATTTCTCTAAATCTGACGGATAAAACCAATCCGCTCCCACCATCCAACTGTGACGCACCACCTATCGTAGGCCCTCGGAAGACGAAACGATGCCCAAAGCAACAGTTCAGATCGACGTAGATCCAATGGATGCGGGAGCCCCCTAGCGCAGGCTCTCGGAAGATGAAATGACGCCCAAAGCAATTGTTCAGATCAACATAGATCCAACGGATGCGGGAGCCCCCCGCTCCTGCGAATCAGTCTCACCGCACCTCCTAGCGCATGCCCTCGGAAGGCGAAATGACGTCGGGTGGATCACGAAGATCGCCCACGGAAACTTGCCGAGCGAACCAAAAGGCCCGCTTATCACGGACCACTGAGCGGATTGTTCAACCTGGCAAACATAGGACTCCTGGGACGGTCGTCCCCTACATGGTAGCCCCACTAACGTGACTTGCCCGTGTGTGATATGGGACACCCCCGCCAAGCCGAGGCATCCACATCGCTCACGCTTCCGAACCGAGGAGGGATGACGCAAACAACGAAAACGATGCCACTGCAGGACATCCCTCGGCTGACAAATCCGGAGGCATAACGACCACTACTCCCAATGACCAAAGTCGAAGCCTTACTTCGATTACTACCCTCATTACGAGCAGAAGTCGAGGCCTCACCTCGGTCTCGGGAGTGGGGGGGCAAGTGATGTGGGTTAGCTTGGCCCAGCCCACTAACGCCTGTTAGCGTCAGCAACAATCAGGGAGCCCTGCTGCCTCCGTACGGAGCCAATCACATAGTTGTCTAGAGTACTCGCCAGGGCCTGCAACTTGACCTCGTACTCCGGGGTGTTCATCTTTACCTACCACTAGCACGCTCAAGTATAAACAAGAGGTAACTGTCCCTTAAAGGGGGCTGGAACGGAGTAAGTCCAACATCACTCACTCATTTACTCCTTGCACCTACATTGTCCACCTAGCAATAATTCAGGGAGATCTGGTGCATCCGAGGACTCTCTTCAGGAGCACTTTTGCACTCTCCCCTGCTTTACACCTCGTACTAACTTGAGCGTCGAAGGCTTTGCCTCGGGTATCCACCCCGAGGCCTCTGACACTCCTTGTCTTGTAGTAACTTTGGTCACTAGGAACTTCACCTCGGCTTGTGGTCCTCAGCCACCATAGTCCTCGGAAGGAGCACCTCGCCTCAGCTTGTAGTCCTCAGCTTTGGGCAATACATTCCAAAGCCTTGAGGTCCTCGGCCAACCCTCGGAACTTGAAGAGTGAATTTACCTCGTTGCATTCGGCCAATCTGCGCGCGGCAACAAAGCTCTTGTTCTTTCTCCTGTTTTTCTTTTTAGTTTCTTGCAAATATTTAATGCCAATTCATCATTCATCCGCTGATTCACCATAAAAAAATAGGGTTTCTTGTTCTATGATGAAAACAAAAGCATTTAATCCCAACTGCGACTTAGGCTTTTGAAGATCATGCTAAATGTTGGGAGTGGAGAAAAGAGGAGAGGGATTGAGCAACCGAAGAATTAAGCAACGTTTCCTTTTACATTGATCATTCACACACACAATAGTGTAAAATGAGTATAAAGCCAGTTTGTTTTTTATACTCAGAAGTCTGACCGTTGTTAAACTCCATCCGTGTACTCTTGTATTTACACCACAAACAAATGCAGCCTGAATTGTTGAAGTGAACCGAAGCAACTTTATATCACTGTATGATACAAATTAGATTTGGCTAGGTGAGACGTTCTGAACTCTTTAACAGCTTTTTATTAGGAGATCCCTTTGCATACAACAGTCTGGGATTCCATGCGAGGATCAATTACTTGTTTAGTATACTGAATGGCGGGTGAACAGCAACACACGAACCAATTGAAGCTGATGTATTCGGTCCTAGGCGTCACTGGATGCGGACGAACGGCAATACTGAGTTACCGGTGGGAGAAGCGATTGCCAATGCTGATAGCCAAGGGGCACTGCAGCAGTCTAGCCAACGCGATGTATGTAGCAGTGGGAGAAGGAGACATGGACGTCAATGGCAAATTGGCAATGCTGCTGCTCATTCGATTCGACAACCCGTATATTCCTCAGGGTACCAACCTAATCTTTGCATAAAACGCATCGGCCTCAGGGTCTGCCAAGCATTTCACTGTGATTACCCTGTAGAGGATGAGTGCAATGCTTGCATTTTGTTTTTATTTTTTTGTTTTTGTATATTTTTATTGTACATAATTGTATTTGTACTCCTTCCAAATTGAGTCTTACTAATTTCCAAAATTGAAAATCCACATTCCCTGTTCCATGAGCAGAAAATGAAAGAATTGACGTTCCCATGTATTTCAGGATAAACAACTAACAACCTTGAACAGGAAATGAAAACTTCTTCAGAAAAAGATAAAATCCTTTGTGTCATCTTCTTTTTTTTTCCTTACCAATGAACAATGTTTTATGACTTTATGTCCTTATCAGAATGTGTAATTTTTCTGAAATTTAGTCGTTTTTCCCTTACCAAAACTATGAAAAGAAAAAATAAAAAGGAGCAATGGGTATTTTAGTCATTTAACTCCTTTCGTGAGCGGTTTCCAAGTTTCCAACGGGAATGGTGTGATTTCAAAAGCAACTACTAGAAATTTCAGGAGAAGTATCAACAATTTACCATTTTATTTGTCTAATAATGCATATGTCACATGATTTAGTGGTTTTTTTAAGCCATAAAAATATTTAAAACAAATAAAATCAACCCACTATTAGAGTTATTCGATGGATTGAATGCAGTTGCACATTGATAATATGTTACATGTTGTGTTTTTTTTTTATTTTTTTATTTTTTTGGGGGGAGGGGGGGGTGTTAGACTGCAATCCACCTTTTTTTTAATAAAACGGAAGAGGGGTTACACGGAACGAGGTAGCATGTCCCCAGAAATTTAAACAATTAAATGATTAATAACAGTTAAAAGGTTTAGGCAGGTTTTCAACACTTAAGAATTGGCTAACTAATCTGGAGCTTTTTGTTGGTTTTCTGGATGGACATGACAAAACTTCACTTCTCCATCAATCTTCAATGATGGCTTTCAATCTCTTAAAGGGGTTTTATATGGTTGTTAAGACAGTTAATAACAAGCTTGGGGTTTTATACGGTTGTTGAGAGCTTCCTGGTTCAGGTTTCCGCAGTATTTATGGTGGTGGAAGTGTGGAACCAATTCTAAACGGAGAAGTACGGAGACATGTTCTTAATGTGGTTGGATTCTCGTGCAATGTGCATAGAGTTTTTGCGTTGTATGGGATTTGTTGCTGAAAAAACCGATACGTATAAAATGATACACAATGATATGTTTCAATATTTTGAGAGTTAAGACTTTTATCAGAATTCAGATTTTCAATGTTCTTTTATTGGATATTACCGTACGGTCCCTGGAATAATTTGGGGGTTCGGCCCGGCTTAAGTTTGTGTAGACCGTATTGTGTCATGTCATGCCACGGGCCGGGTTGGTCTTTGGGCCAAGTCTTGGGCCAGAGTTATTTATTTAAAAGATTTGAAAAAAAAAAACTTAAAAAATTTAATTTTATATGGATTTTGATGTATAAAATTGCTTATATAGACAATAATTAAATAAATTAATATAATAAAATTGAAAACAATTTTATTTTATTAATATATTATATATTATTATATAATTATAATTTATATAATATAATATACATATATATATATGGGTCATGTTGGATTGGGTCGGTTCGTTCGGGCGTGTCGTGCCGTGCTGGCCCGGCCTGTGGACCTAAAACCCTAGGCCCAACAAGACCCACATGATCATGGCGGGCCGCGGGCAACACGATCTGATTTACACCTCTACTCAGGTAATTAGTTGTTGAAAAGTCATGATAAATTTAAAAGAAAGGGAAAATTCCCGATTAGTACCTGTACTTTATGCCTAGTTCCACTTTGGTTCCTAAACTTTAAAATGTGATAATTCAGTACCCGAACTTTCATAACGTGACAATCCAATACCTGTCATTCATCAACAGTTAACTTGTCATTAAGTGACATTTGAAAATGTTTTTCGAGTGTCATTTAATTTTCTTTATCAACCATCTAAACATTGACAAAAAATTAACAGTCCCAAATCCTTGCTTCTTCCATTCAAGAAAGTTGGGGTTACGTTTGAGTGAGCATTCTAGTGACTTCAACTTTTTCGAATAGAAGAGGCAAGGATTCGAGACTATTAATTTTTTTGTCAATGTTTGGATAGTTGATAAAGAAAATTAGATAATACTTGAAGGGCATTTGTATCTTTTTAAAATGTCACTTAACAGTTGATTAACAATTAGTTAACGACAGGTACTGAATTTTCACATTTTGAAAGTTTGGATATTGAATTGTCACATTTTAAAGTTCGGGGACCAAAATGACACTAGACCCAAAGTATAGGGTACTAATTAGAAATTTTCCTTAAAAGAAATGTAAAAGAATCATGGTGAGAAATTCCTGATCAGTACCTTGTACTTTGGCTTGAGTAACAATTTGGTACCTGAACTTTAAAATGCGACAATTTAGTACCCGAATTTTCAAAATGTGACAATCCAATACCCAAACTTTAAAAATGTGACAATTCAGTACCTGTTTAATCAATCTTAGGTGACTCTTGAAAAGTCAAAAATGCTCTTCCAATGCCATCTAACTCTCTTTGTCAACCATCCAAACGTTCACAAAAAATAGAATTGTCACGAGCCAAAATTCAAGTACTAATCAGGAAATTTCGTAAACCATATTTTCAATATTCATATGTGGTCGGAGTCGGACTACCCAGTAGTCCGGGAGAACCATCCGTTGAGAGGGTCAATTTTTCATTATTTGAATGTTGACACGTCGTTCACCCAAGCCTGTGACTCGCCACGAACTCCGCACCACTGTTGCAGGGTTAGACATGCAAGACTGCGATGATACGTGTCCACTTTTAACCCTTCTCTAGATCTCTTCAAAGCTCTCTCTCTCTCATCCTCTCCCTTCCCGTTTGCAGTTCCAACAATAACAGTAGTCAGTGCTCTCTCGGAATTTACAATTTCTGTGTATCAGCCTCTGCTTGTTCTATTCTCAGATAATATCTATTCTTGCTTGTATACATAGAAGATGAGTATTAATTTGGAAACTCGATCCCTCTTCGATGAGATCCGAGGCTTCCACAAGGAGTGCTTGTTCGATCTTGGCCATCCTCTTCTCAACCGTATCGCAGAGAGCTTTGTTAAGGCGGCTGGGGTATTAATTCCCATCTCTCTCTCCCTCTCTATCTATCTCTCTCTCATAAGGGTACTGCATCTTTTTCAGATAGGAGCAGTTCAGGCGGTCTCTAGGGAGGTGTATTTCATCGCTATTGAAGGTACAATGGTTGATACTTGAATATTGTATCTGCTATAAAAAAAGTCTGCAGTTGCGAAGCTAAAAATGTGGGGATATTGGTCTTTGTTGTTCAGGAGCAGGGACAGATTCTAATGGTGCTCCGGTTATCACAGGGAGCAAGAAACAACGGTTGCCAGAGCTCAAAGGTAACTAATAAAAACAAGAAAATCTTCTTCATCCTTCATCACTGCATCTGCATGCATCACATACTCTTACATGGTTGTTGCTCGTTGTGTGGTGGCCATTGTTGGTTTCTACTTGGATCTAATCAAACGGGTCTAAATAGCTCTTTTTTCCTTGGTATCTCGTTGTTTTGCAGGAGAAACCAATAGAAAATCTCTGGAAGCAATGGTAAAGCAGAAATCCTGGTTAACGTTTTACTTTACCCATAGTCTGGTACTAGAGTTGTCACATTTCTGTTTTTAATTCACATTATAACGGTTTGGCCCTCTACCCCGCCGGCGGTTCTATACTTTCCTCTCTACCGCAGGCGCTGGCTTCTCTCTCTCTTTTTCTCTCCTCACCCCTTGCTTGTTTTCAGGTGAAAAGCACAGGCAAAGAGTGTCTCCAATGGGGTAAGCTTATGCAGACGTTGCTCCAATCCACAAACACAGCTTTGAGGAAAGAAATCTAACAATGCGTCCACCTCTGTAACAGGACTAGCTGCTGGGATGTATTCAGGCCTCACATACGGTCTAAAGGAAGCTCGAGGAGCTCATGATTGGGTGGGAAGACTATTTCTTATTAATTTATTTCTCCACACTCGATTAGAGAGAGAGAGAGAGAGAGAGAGAGAATGGAATGGGATGAATGAAACCTTGTGGTGGTCTTGTGCAGAAAAACAGTGCAGTTGCAGGTGCAATTACGGGAGCTTCGTTGGCACTTACTTCGGAAGACATTTCCCATGAGCAGATCGTTCAATGCGCTATTACTGGAGCGGCCCTGTCCACAGCAGCCAATCTTCTTACCGGAATATTCTAGCCTGCATCCTATTCCATCTACAATTGTCAATTATATTTGCAATGCTATTCATAGCTACGGCTTGTTTAAGGATTCCTGTAGCCCCACCCCAATTGGTTGGGATGGCTGAGCTGAGTTGTTTTTTTGAAGGAAGATGGTCTCCAAAAGAAGGTCTCACCCTCACCCATCTAATCTAAATTTCATCAAACAATCATAGTCTTCCTGTTTAGCTGGACGAATGGATGCCTGATTGTCTGCTTCAACTTTCTGTGACTATACAAGAAAAAAAGAGGGAAAAAAAAGAAGAAAGCTTTCTATGACTTCAGGCCATCCACCATCAAATACATATAAAATGGAGAGAATATAGAACTGTTTTCAGGAAAATTAATATTTATATTAGATACAAATATACAATGAGCAAGGCAGCTAAGAATTAAGAGGAAATGATTAGTAAAATCCAGTCCAGAGACAGATTTAGGTATACGTACAGTGGGAATATCTATTTTATTCTTACTCAATCCGATTTATGATTCTAAGCAGGGAAGTTGCTTAGAACAACTAAGTAGATAGCAGAGCAAAACCATGGCAAACTTTGCTTCTTGATTTCCAACCCTGATCACCACCAGCTCAACCCTGATCACTAGAACTCCATCTCAAAGCCACTTGAAAAGAAAACCCCCGTGAGTTGCAAAGAATGGAGCAAAGACCAACGATTCTACCGCCATGAGCTTTATCAGGATGTTGAGGGAAGGACCAGAAGTATCCTTGAGGGGATCTCCAATTGTGTCCCCAATCACTGCTGCCTTATGGGGGTCTGATCCCTTTGGGCCTAATGAACGTGCATGTTCAGAAGCACCAGCCTGTACACAAATCATGGGCATATCAAAGCCAAAAAAATTAAAAATCAAGCTCTGATGATGACAACTAAACTAAGTAATGGAAATCAAGCTCTGATGATGACAATTAAACTAAGTAATGAAATTAATAACTAAAACTAACACTTCTGTGGTTGAGGTTTCATGGACTAACTCCTTACCTCGATGTATTTCTTTGCATTATCCCAAGCACCACCAGTGTTGGAGGCCGAGATGGCAACCTGGAAAAGGATGGCCAAGTAATTCTTTTAGTCTCCAGAGTAGCAAATCTGTGACTAGAGGTATAATTTCATAACCAATCACAAGAAATTTCTATAAAGAGGATTCATCATTAAAGTAATGCAATTGCAGCATACCTGCACACCAGAGACGAGTGAACCAGCAAGAACCCCAGCTAGAGTTTCCACCCCAAAGAATGTTCCAGCAATAAGTGGTGTAAGCATAACCAATGCACCAGGTGGGATCATCTCCTTGATCGAAGCATCAGTGGAGATCTTCACACAGGTTGCATAGTCTGGTTTTGTCCTTCCCTCCATGAGCCCTGGAATTGAGTTGAATTGTCTACGCACCTCTTCCACCATCTTCAGAGCAGCACTTCCAACACTCTTCATTGTCATAGCTGAGAACCAGTATGGAAGCATGGCCCCCACAATCAATCCAATGAATACTTTTGGGCTCAACACATCAACAGCCGTGATGCCAGCCCTACTCACAAAGGCACCAAATAATGCAAGAGAGACGAGAGCAGCCGATCCAATTGCAAAACCCTTGCACATTAAAGAAACATCACGTCAGGAATAGCTTGCATTGATCCAAAACAGAGGAATCCACGGATTAAAAGATTAACAATGATGCTGGTTCCCACCTAAATAAACATGGTTGGCTGAGCCACTGACACTGATCCTGGATTTCTTCCACTCAAAAGTTGGTTTACTTAACTATTAATCAGGCTTCCCTTTGTTGGTCTATTTGTTTGTTTGTTGTCCTTGCTAACTAGTCTATAAACCTCCTATTTTTTGTGTTCTTTTTTTTTTTCTCCTGTATCAAAAACACTGACCTATACTAGTAGCTTTTTCATTGAAAACCAACAGGAACAATCATGCCTAAGGTACAAAACAGAAGGTAAAAGTTCACTTGGATTAGAAGGACCTGAAGTTTCAAGTAATATTCCTGCCTACAAGATATTGATTGCTACTCAAAACAATGGGGAGTTAAATATCCAATTCAAATAACTTTGGGTAAGAAACCATCCATGAGGTGTGACCCAAGCATTATGTGATTGTGATAAACAGATGCACAAACTGCAATAGGTAGGACATCATCAGCATGGCCGGGTTGTGCTAGAGTGCTACAGCATATGCTCTCAAACTAAATACTTTTTGGGATTGAATTGGCCCTACCTTTCCAATAGCAGCAGTTGTGTTTCCTGCAGCATCCAGAGCATCTGTTCTTTCACGGATCTTGTGGCTCATTCCAGCCATCTCTGCAATTCCACCAGCATTGTCACTTATAGGCCCATAGGCATCAATTGCAAGCCCAGTTGCTATGGTACTCAGCATTCCCAGAGCAGCCACTGCAATTCCATACATGGCACCAAAGCTGAAGCTCACAAAAATGGCAATGGCGATGGCGAATATGGGAATAATTACGGATTTGTATCCCAAAGCAAGGCCAAAGATAACATTTGTTGCTGCACCTGTCCTACAAGAGTCAGCTACATCCTGCACTGGACTGCAATGTTCAACCAATTCCAAAGAATAAGAATCAACAATTCTTCAATGAATAACATAACCTGTCCAGTAGGCAATTTACTTTTTTCCCACTGCATATATAAGACCAGAGAAAAAAGAGGAACCCCACCCTTTGGGAATTAATGATAGACAAGTTTATTTTCTCTCGTTCACAAAAAGAAACTAATTTTATCCAGTGTAAAGGATAGCTGAACCAAGTGGAATAATGCAGAAAAATATGTCCTCCCAGGCGCTTGAGTGTGTCAACCGAAACCACTCAATGGGTCTTACAAAACAGAGATTTTTGAACCAAAATTCAATTTGGTTGGGTGGTTCTAACCTCAATGTATGGTACTCATAGGTTGGGAAGTTGAACCATAAAATTTATTTTATCCAAGTGAATCATTTTACAACCTAAAATATTATCTTGATCAGATACATTTAAGGTGGAGATAGGCAAGTAGATGAGACAGTTTTTCCCCATTCTCCCATTTTGACATGACTATCATAACAGTAATACCTGTAATAGCAAAGAGAAGCATACTTGTCCAAATATAGCGCATGGATAGGATAAGAAGTCAGGATAAATCTTAAGAGCATGTTTTACCTATAAGCATTACTGGTATAATATTCAGTAGTGTATCCAATTACAAGACCCGCCCACAAGCCAACTGAAACGCATATAGAGAGGTGCCTGAGATTGAATCAAACAATCAGAATTAACTAGTAATGCACAAGAAATAGCTCAACCAATTAAAAGTGCAAAGATGCAAAACCGCAAGGAAGCATACCAGTTTTTTACAGTCTTTTCTGTCCCAAAGTTAAAGAGAGTGAATTCGGAAGGCAGAGCAACAAAGCTAACAATGGCAATCCCAACAGTCATCAGAATTGTTGATATGAGAAGCTGTCGCTTCAAGGATGGTTCAATTTCAGTCACATCTTTTATTTCAAAGAGATCAGTAGCAAAAAGTGTGGTTATGAGGCAAACCACAATTCCCATTGAGCTTATAATCAGAGGATAAGACATGGCAGAGAAGTCATGACCAATGCCAAAGGAGGAAATTGATGCAACAAACAATGCAGCACAGGATGACTCAGCATAGGAACCAAACAGGTCAGAGCCCATCCCTGCAATATCTCCAACGTTGTCACCAACATTATCTGCAATAACCTGCAAAGATCCAGTGAAGGTAGGTAAGACATATTCTTTTGATGGTAGGAATCTCTAGCATGTTATGTGTATACCGACATAGTTTATAGCTAGCACTAATTAAACGTAATTCTAGGATATTATACCACCACTTTCCTTCTAGTTCCTCACAACTGGAAGGCCTTAATTTGATTATTTTTCAAACCATTCTTTGAATATTGTTTAATATATGAACATATCAGACACCTCTCACGGTATATGTGTATACTTTATGCAGGTAGAAACACCATAAGCAAATAAAGAACTAGCTAATAAGCTTGATAGGAAAAACAGGAAAGAGAGAGGCAAAAGGCACGAGGAAGTTTACAGCTGGGTTTCGTGGGTCATCTTCAGGAATGTTTCGTTCAACTTTCCCAACAAGGTCAGCACCAACATCAGCTGCTTTTGTGTATATACCTCCTCCAACTCTTCCGAAGAGTGCCATCGAAGAACCTCCAAGGCCATAACCAGTAATGGACTCATAAAGCCCCTCCCAGTCATCCCCATAGTATAATCTAAAGAGATTAATGGAAATATACAGAACCAAGAGGCCATTGGCAGCCAGAAGGAACCCCATGACAGCACCAGATCGGAAGGCCGTAATGAAGGCCTTACCTACACCCTTCCTTGCTTCTAATGTTGTTCTTGCATTTGCAAAGGTTGCAATCTTCATTCCAAGGAACCCCGAAAGAACAGAGGTCAGAGCACCAAGCAAGAAAGCAACCGTGCTAAAGATGGCATTGGCCAAAGCTGGTTTACAGAGGTTCTCCTTGTTATAGGTGCAAGGTTCACTCTTAATGCTGAAACCTTTAACTGAACCGAGGAAGAGGAAAATGATGGCACCAAAAACAGTCATGAAAATGCTCAAGTACTTGTATTCAGTGAAAAGAAATGAAGTTGCCCCTGCAAGCATGATACTGGTAAGACTAAAGAATAAAAATGAGAACATTATCAATGGCAATTTTTTCAGTGTATCCATGTATATGTAAACGTGTAAATGCATGTGAAACTAACAACTGAACAAGTTTGTACGGTATATATTTGTATTTGTACTCCTTCCAAACTGAGCCTTAAGTGAAACTAACCACCCAAAAGGAAATCTTACTGTGGACAATTATTTCGTTCCAAAAATAAATACCGAGAATACACAAATCCTTAGGCTGCGTTTGGTTGCAATATAAATAAATTTGCATTGATGTAAAGCTATGGCAATGCGAATGATTCGAGTGTAAATTCTGACATATTTTTGTTTCAAATTTTAACTCTATTTTGTTTGATTGAAGTACAAATGAAGTAAATTAAGATATGAAGCAGAATAAAATAAAACCCAGAACAAAATTAAATGAGAATTTGCATTTTTTTTCCATTTGCACTCCATGCATTTGTACTAGTGCAAATAAATTTGCACTGCAACCAAACACAGCCTTAAGAGAGAGGTTTGCTTCTTAAGATTAACTAGGGTTGGTGTAATGGAAAAATCTCGGGTTAAATCAACTCCGAGAGCAGCCACTTTTTGCATAAAAATGGCCTTGTGCAATTGTTGTTCTTGTCCCTGAATTCCAAATGTTGGTAATTTTCTTCCGATCTCTATAACAACGAAATTATCATCTGCTGTTGCTGATGAAAAGTAGATTTCTATGAAATAAACTTGCTCTTCAAAGTAAAATTATCTGCTAGAGTACTTTAATTTGCAAACGAGGGGTAGAGCAGAATGAGATGCAGAGATCATTCAAGACCAGAATTATGTAGAGCCATGAAATCAAAGGGAATAATAGAAAACAATCAAAATATAGAACAAAATCAGTTGAGCAGTCGGGGGAAAAACAGAGATGTATCAATCCTGAACGAACGATGGACGATGATGCATTCCTTTAGAATGAAATCTGGAACCAAAGTAGCAAGAAATTTTGCATATAAATAACTAAATAAGAAAGGCCAAGCAGAATAAGAAAAGCATATGAAAAATAATTGAATAACGGATAGAAACTCAAGCAGAAATGCAGAAGACACATACAGAATGAAATAAAAATATCTTGGATCCAGAGATAAAAGATTAATTGCCTTTAACTATAATTTTTGAGCCAAAATAAAAAGAAAAAGACAAGCTCGTCAGAATAATTAATTAACCAATTAGTTACTAAAACAATTAACAAGAGCAGAACAAGATATCTCAAACATTAAAAAAAAAAATCACAAACCCGTCATTCCGACTATCAAACAAGATAATGGAAATAAATAAATATTAAACACACTGATAAAAACATCAAACTTTCATCAGAAAAAATAAAGCACCCAAGAGTCCTTTCGAAGATCTCTTAAAAAGCTCACCAACAGATATGGCGTTCTGAATCTCTGCACATTTGGCGGCAACACCATGAATGTCAACAGACTCTTCCTCCTCTTCAATCAACCTATCACTACACCCATTGTCCAAACCGGAGTCAGGGTCGGCCGACACCCTGACCCTTGAAACCAAGAGCCACTGCAACAGAGCAAACCCAATCCCAACTATTGCAGCCACAGGTATCAGAATCTGTGTCAGGGTTTCCCCCAGCAAACCCATGTTCAAAACCCCACTTTCTGAACCAAACAACTCAAATGAAAGGATTTCTGACGTGGGTTAGCCAGTTTAAGCACTCCCACTGAAACTGCAATTGATTTTGGAGCTTCCTCTGCGTTCTAAAACCACCACTATTACGAAAAATCCATCCAAGCATATTGGTGCATATCAGAGACGCAGGAGATAGCCTTATAACGCACCCTCTCCCGCAATTTATCAGAGAGACCATTTGGTCTGATTGACGGTTGGTGGGATAAGACTGAATATTTTTATAGTTTTTCATTTTCCATGAAGTATAATCCAGTCTCACGTAAAGTCTATCCTGCTGTTTGGTGTTAGCTTTTACGCCCTCGATCGCCATCAAAATTTGCCAAATGAAAGAATTTAGAAACAGCCTTCCTTGGAGAAGTGGCATTTCAGAGGTTTTCTATATAAACAAGGTTAATAGGTTATTGGTATGGTAGATATTTCTGAAATTATCTTAGGAAATTTCCTACTCATTGAATTTTCTCACGTCCCTTTTCACCAATTAATTAATGCTAAGTTGATTGGAGGACAAGAAATATGACCACTCAGATTCACCACTCAACGTCCATTTGGTGCAGGATACTACGATCCAGCTTCATGGATATATACCTGGTTAACCCGGTGCAATTAGTAAGTGATAACGGTTCAAAGTAGGTGAATTGAATGAATTATTATTTATTTTTTAATTTATAAATTAGTGCATATGATAATAGTTAAATTTGATTTTATAATGTTAATTTATATATTTATATTTTATGTATATAATACGGGCCATTTATACTAATTTATTTATTAAAAGGTTGTAGGTATTTTGGAAATGGTAAATTAAAAGATAAAATAACAAGTCATTCAATTGGTTCACTTTAGCGGTTATCAAATAATTACTGTCATTTGGTTTGGAGCTGTGAGATTTTTTCGAACCCAGATTTTCTACCCACTCTTTGTGTGTCTCCATTCATGGCGGGTAAAGAGTGGGTAGAAAAAAGAGTAGGAATTCCCATTTGGATTTATTCCTTGTAGAGTTTGACTTGTGAGTTTGGCATGAGGAGTGCTACATAAGACGCAAATCTGAACTCTTTGGTTGATTATTATATCTTAGTTGTGAGATAGGTTTTATGGGCCTCACAACGGGGTATAATCCATCTCCCATCCCATAACATTCCCTCTCCAACCCTCAGTATTTGATCCCAAAATCAGATTGTACCTTTTCCACGTTTTCCGTTTCGAGACTGGATCTGTTCCTCACACCTGCCGCCTTACACGCACATTCTATCATACATTGGGAATATCTCCCATAGATGTTTTCAATGCACAGTGAATATGCCTGTGATGCGCTCATTTGTGAGGAGCAGATCTCATCACTTCAGTTTCATACATCAATTGGAACGGGATCTGCTCCTCACATAGGAGCGCCTCATATGCACATCCACCGTGCATTGAGAACATCTCCCATGTATAATAACTTATAAGTACAAGAGATGTTCTCAATGTATGGTACGATGTACGTGTGAGACACGAGTGAAGTGCCCTGTGTAAAGAGTAGATCCGGTCTCACATTAACTAGTACGTATTCTTTTTTTTTTCTTTCTTTCTTTTCTTTTTGATAAATTGGATCTTACATACTCAGCTCCAGCACATAAGATCATTAGACTTCAACCATCCAACCTATTGATAAGGATAACCGTTGCATCTACTTAATTAACACATTGAAATGCTATCCACGGTCTCATCTATATCTTTCTTCTGACCATTCTTGTAGCCGATGACACATGACTAGACATTTGATAAAAGGTTAGGGGCTGTTTGATATCGTTGTCATTTCTTGAAGCAACGGCGTCACATCGGCATCACATAGGAAAAAACAGTGTTTCAAGAAATGGGTATTTGTTTGGAACTGTTTTTTCATAAAAAAAAAATAATGTTTCGAGCCACGCCTTAGAAATCGGGAAGCCATGGCTTGGAGCAATGTCAAATTTGGCATTTCCTAGAGTTATAACTCATTGCTGCCAATAGGACAGTGATGTGGCACTAGATAATGAGTACCAGTGTTAAAAATATTTTCTAGAGCAATGGTATTAAACAGAAAAAGTTATTGTTGCTTCAGAAAAAAAAATGGTATTGCAACTGCAACATTGATGCCAAACATATACTTAATTAATAGGAAAGAAGTTTTCATTAGTTCATTCACCTTAACTAATTGCCTGCCACACGATGCACATCCCGGTCTTGATGGGGGATTACCTTTAGGCTATATTTAATTTGAAAGAAAAAATAGAGAAAAGAAGAAAAACGTATATAAGCTTTATAAAGATTTTCTTATCTTTCCTTAATCAAACTAACGTTTGACCTTTGAGAAAGGAATTGTTTAATTAATCCAAATACATGGACTATATATTCAAGCCGCTTGATGTAAGTCTCTTTGGCTCCATTCATTTTTACTTAATTGGGTAAAAAAGTTTATCAGGGCAAGCGTTTTTAGGGAAAATTTACTCCAATAACTTAGGTATCAGCACTCGTGTGCATTTTTACTTATCCAACGGGAGGAAATTATTGTTTTCAGTGGGCAGGTAAGTAGCTTCTCTCAAGAGGGTATTGATTATCTAGATGACTAATGCTCTTCGAAAAATTCGCTTACCATGGAATTCAATATTAACAATATAAATGTGGGAATCATGATCAATTATCCAATTGACTAATTTACCCTCACAAGATACAAGTAAACGAATGAACCTTTGTGTTCTACGAATAATAATGATGCATCACCCTACTTCACTTCGGTCCCACCTTACATATGTGGTGGCGCTGAATTAAGGGTGATGCACCTTGCATTTCTTGTTTAATACACGAGGGATCCATGGTTATAATAAACAACCAATTTATGCAACTCTTTAGAAACTTCGCCCTAATACTTTTCCTCTTCCAAATTTAAGAAGAAGTAAAAGAATCAGAAGCGTTGACAAGGTAGATAGGGTCTTACCTTAGCTATTAAGTGATTGAATCTTACTCCGCATGGTCAAAGTAAAATGCCAAGCTTGGTCTAGGTTTGATTAGCTTTGTCAATGAGAACGTATTACTACTTGTTCGTATATCAGAAAAACAGAGAATGTTAATTGGGTTCGTGGCAATTTCTTTGAGTGAGCCACCTGCAGGTTTCATCAATATATGGTAAAGTGACCAATAAAATGATTTAAATGTACCATCAATGTTTTGGAGACTTAACTACTTAAAAGGATTAAAATATTAATATGATATATATCATATTCTTATTGGTATATCTAGATATGTTTGGATACATTAATATAAAAAATTTATAATATTTAAAATATTGGAGGTCACTCTCATAGCTCTCTAATTCTTATAAAATATAAAAGTAAAAAAAAATATTAGGCATATCAATATTTTAATCCTAGACTAGATAGGAAATTGTTTGGTTTGGTTTTTTTAGAAGTTTGGAGGGGAGATGCATTTAGTCCGAGAAAACCATTAAATCCCTCAAAGTTATGTTTTCAATCACAACGAACTGCTATATATAGTTTTCAAAGATATAGGATTAACTGAGTGCAATAGTTGTTCAACTGGCTGTGGGACCAATGATAATGCCCCTCACCTAGGAATGCAATTTGGGTGGGTCCAACCCGAGCCCAACCCAATTTAACTTGAGTTTTTGCACTAATTGGACCTAAGATTCTGGACTATGGGCTGGATCTGTGCCTTAAAATTTAGACCTGACCTGACCTAAACTTGGGTTGAGGCTTCGGGTAGCCCAAGCCCAGCCCAACCCAATCCGAGTTTGCCTAAAGAAACACATACATGTCTTATTTTCCACTTATTTATATAAGTACATATATGTATGTATGTGGAGAAAAAAACACATACACTGAGTTAGCCTTGGACTTGATTCTATCAATTAGCCTATGACAAAGTTTGACATAAAACCTATGTATGTATGTATATATGTATGTATGCAAATATAATTACATAATTACATATATATTTATGATTGCATGTATATAATCAAGCTTGGTTTTAGCTACCTAAGGGCTAGGCTTAGGCCCAACCCGAAATATAAAAAAGCCCAAACTTTTGAGCCTAAACATAGGCCCAAGTCGAGGATTGAAAATTGAATTTAGCTTGTTTAAAATTAGGGTCAATTTGAGCTCGAATTAAGCCCACCTAATTTGCCTCCCTATAGACCATTTATCATTAATTAAATGCAAAAGCATTTTTTATGTTACTTTACTTTTTAATTCTTTTTCTATCAATAACAAAAATAACTCTTATGTATCACACTTATTTTTGTTTAATAAATATATAATATTAGAGATGCACCCAATTTGTTTTACAAAATTTCTATTTTTTTAACAATTTTTGTGTCTCTACCTTTTTTTAATTTTTATTTTATTTATGATATCATAAATTGATCCATTTGACCTAAAAGGTTAAATCATTGACCCACCACTTGAGTAGGAAAATGGTTTCGTTTTTGGATCAATTTTAAATCTTTTATTTCATTTTCATTGAATAAAATACTTTTATTTAACATGCTTATTGTTGTTTAATATGGTAAATAGATAATATTAGAGATGTGCCTAATTTTTTTCACAAAATTCTTATAATTTTTGTAATTTAAATCTTTTATTATTTAACTATGAGAACAATATTGGTTAACCTATTTGATGTTGATGGTTGAACTATTTACTTTCCACTTAGACAAAAATGTGGTTTATTTAATTATTTTTCATGTTGGTTTTGAACATAGGTTTTACATTATTAAAAAATACTGGATATAGATTTAATTTTATTGGTTAGAAACAAAAAAAGCACTTTAAATAAAGTATATACGGAGAGAGAATGAGAACTTATGCCTTAATGAGAGGGAATTTAATGAAGTAGAAATTAATAGTACTTTAAATTACTTGTTTTGCCCATACAATTAAAGAGGGACTAAATTAATAGATATGGGTGTTTTTTGTCCAGAAAAATCCACAAAGCTCATTTACTTAATGCCCCTTAAATGTAAGATTTAATTAAAAGAAATAAGATTTAATACCTTAAACATATGAGTTAATGATGAAGAATATGTTGAATTTAATAAAAATAATAGTTCAAATTATATTTTTTTGCCCTCATAATATAGGAGACCAAGTTCAAAAAATAAGGATATTTTAGTAAAAAAATCCAAAATTTAGATCCCATTCACACTTTTAATAGTAGTATAGATAAGAGTCTACTTTTATGATATTCTTTTGCCCATTGCTTTTAGTTAATGTTATAATGTTATGTTTCCATTCAAAAGGTCATATAAATTAAAATGATTTGACTTTTAACCCAAAATGATTTGGATATAAATCCTCATTTAATTTGATATAGGCATATCATATCGCATACGAGGGTTGATTTAATTTGATAAGGGCACACCACAGGTGATTTAATTTAATATGGCCACACCACATTTTGCATCCCATTATGTTCATGTGATATTAATGGAAACAAGAAGAAAACTTTATTGTTTGGGGTAAGGCTTTAAATGAATGAATACTTTACTGTATAGGTAAAGCCAAATTTGATTCATTGATATTTGAAATTGAATATGATCTTATATATTGGATATATGTGATTTTTACTAGAATTTGGTTTGCATCAAGATATTGAGAAGTATAAAGAAGTCAAATTTAAAATGATTAAAATAACATATATTATTAATAAACTGAATAAAAATGACTTTAATGTATATCGGAAGTCATGAACAAAATGAATTGAAAATTACTTGCATGAAATTTAAATACAACGTTCAAATAAACTTTACTAAAATATAAAATAAAAATTTTTAATATATATGACATAGTTATTTAAATAGAATCCGATTCTTTTTCTTCAAAAAACAAAACCAATTGGATTGTATCAAATTGGAAGGCATGAATCCATATTTGATCTAATTATAAATGGATTGAGTATGAACATATAAGTTTAATCACTAAAAATAAAAATAATAGTTGTATTTTAACTAAAATCAAGTGAGCGTGCACGTCCTTGTTTTAATCTATCTATACTATATATAAAAGTGTGAATGCAGTGTAGAACTTTTTTTGGACTAAAATTACCCTCTATTTCTTTGTTTGAGAAAAGTATAAAAGTCATTTTATTATAGTTTTAATGCCAACTTTAATGGCTACTATAATGGCCATATTTGTGTATTTATTCAATCTATAATTGTAAGGTTGAAAATATAACTTCAATTATTACATTCCACCTCATTTAATTCCCTCTCATTAAGTTTTATATTTAAGGTATTAAATCCAATATTTTTAAGTTACTTTTACTAATGAATGCTACTAATTAGATCTATGTCAATATTTTTAACAATATAAACCAATATATTTTAAAATTGACTCAAAAACAAAAGCATTCTTCTTTGTCCAAGTGGTGACTAAACAATTCAACTATCCCAATCAAATTGATCAACCAATGAAACCATAGTTAGGTAATAAAATTTTTAAAATAGAAATAAATATAAAAATTTACAGAAAAAATGTAGAAAAAATTAGACACATTTATGATATTTTTATTAATCAAATTAAAAAATAAGTGTAATAAACAAGAATTATTTTTATTGATAATGAAAATGAACTACATAATTTAGAACTGATTAAAAATGAAATATAAAAAATTATAATAAAAAGTTCAACTTTTGGGTTAAATGTGTTAACCTTTAATGTCATAAATAAATAATAAAAATTAATAAAATATAAAAATACATAAATTTTGTAAAAAAAGCATTCAGGCACATGTACAATATCATGTATTTATTATGTTAAGCAAAAAGGAAGTGTGGCATATTAGAATTATTTTTACACACAAAAATATAAAAAAATAGAAAAATTTGAATACATATATAATTATATGCTTACACTACTACTAAAATTATTAATAAGATTATGGAACTTTCTTTTGATTAACAAACTTTAAAAACCAACCTAGAAATGGATCTGCTTTGGCTTTTAGTATCTGGTCAGTGATTCAACCATCCAATTTGAGTAGGTTAAACTGGTAAGATGTAAAACATAATGTAACTTTTTATTTAGACTGTTAGGTTAGGATTGGGTTAAAATCCACCATACATATACATTATTATGAAATGAGAGTGTGAGACTTTGAAAAGGAGACAACTTGTTAAAGCTGGGAAATGAGAAACAAGAAAGAGAGAAGAAGATGATGGTGAAGAAGAAGAAGAAGAGAATGAAGTGCCACAAGAGGTGGTTATCACCATGTTCACCAATTGTTGTTGTAGAACCATTTTGCCTTGAGAAGGAGGAGATACCTTTGCTGCTTGTTCACTAGTGGTTAGCGTCATGTGTGAGGATGCTATTTAATCTCTAAAAAATGAAGAATATGATAAGAAGCAATGATAACGGAGAAGCCAAATCGAAAGAAAAGGAGTTGTGGCCATGAATATACCTAGAGTAGTCTTCAAAACATAGGCGGTGATGGTCTTCCTCATTTGAGAGAGAATGCAGAAATGAGATAGGTTTTTAGTTTTGGGTTAAACAGGGGAAAAGTCGCGCCATTTCAAAATAGGTTGGGGGTATTTTTGACTTTATGCTAGATCTGAAATGCGTTTGAGTGTGTTAAGAGCTAGGTCGGGCGCTTATGGTTTTAGATTTGAAAAATCATTTCAGATGCAATACCAAATGAGGCTGGTGTCTGAAAAGTAGATATTTCAGACATTAGACCTCGAAAAAAAGTTATCAAACGCCCCCTTAAGGTATTAAATTCCATTTTCTCTTATTAAGTTCTATATTTTTAATTTATTTTTCACTAATAAATGCTACTAATTAGATATATGTTAATATTTTTAACAATATAAACCCATATATTTTAAAATCGACTCGAAAACAAAGCCTATGAAGTCATAGTTAGGTAATAAAATTTTTAAAATAGAAATAAATATAGAAATTTACAAAAACTTAGACACATTTATACTATTTTTATTAATTGAATTATAAAATAAGTGTAGTAAACAAAAATAATTTTTATTGTTAATGAAAATGGAATACATAATTTAGAACCGACCAAAAATGAAATATAAAAATTAATAATAAATAGTTCAACTTTTGGGTTAAATGTGTTAACCTTTAATGTCATAAATAAATAATAAAAATTAAGAAACTATAAAAATAAAAAATGAAAAATACATAAATTTTGCAAAAAAAAAGCATTTAGGCACATGTATAATATTATGTACTTATTATATTAAACAAAAAGTAAGTATAACATATTAGAATTATTTTTACACAAAAATATAATAAAAAATTAAAGAAAAAATTAAGCACATTTATAATTCTATATTTACACTACTATTAAAATCAAGGTTTTAAAAACCGACAAAAAATGGAACCTCTTTGGCTTCTGGTTTCTTGGTCAGCGGTTCAACCGTCCAGTTTGAGTATGTCAAACTGGTAATATGTAAAATATAATTTAACTTTTTATTTTGACTGTTAGATTATGATTAGGTTAAAATCCACCACATATATACATTATTATGAGAAGAGAGTGTGAGACTTTGAGGAGGTGGCTGATTAATGCTTAGAAGTGAGAAAAAAGAAACAAAACATGTAGAAGAGAAGGAAGCATTGTCAGAGGTGGTTGTCACCATGTTCACCAATAGTAGCAGTAGTAGTAGTAGTAGTAGTAGTAGTAGTAGTAGTAGTAGTAGTAGTAATAGTAAGAAGAAGAAGAAGAAGAAGAAGAAGGAATTGTTGGTGGCAGCTATCTCCATGTTCATCATCATAGCCACTGTAGCATCATTTGCCCTACTCTTAAATTTTTCTCATCTCTTAAATCCAAGATCGCTTGCCTCATTAGTGTATCTTAGCTTTTAATATAAGATCGATATTTAATCTCTCATCTCTTGCATCAATTTTTTGATTTCTTCATTGGAGTTGTAATTTTTTTTTTGTTGTTGTTACAACTTAAAAAGAACTATAGAAATAAGATAACTCAAAATCAAAATGGAAAAACTAAAAACCTTAACTAGTTTTTGCCATTGGAATAGTTGAACGATATTATGACATATGAAAATTTTTTTCATTCTCTAATTTCTATTTTAAAATAAATAAAAAATTTAGAATTAGTTTGAAAGCAACTCGAGAACCATTAACTGGGTCGAACATTTTACCAATTAAACTGTCCAAGTCAGTGGTTCTCTTACCATTTCAACTTTTTTTTTTTGTAAAATAGCGGTCAGGGCCAAAATGGAACCAATGACCTGACCAATTCCTGAGCTAAACGGTTTGACTGTTGGATTTGGTCAATTTTTTACAACATTGACTAAAATACTCATTTTTTTTTAATTTAATCCATATTTAATTGTAAGGTTTAAATTGTAAATTGAACTACTACTTTTCACTTCATTCAGTTCACTCTATTTAAATCTAAATTTTTTTTTGATAAATGAACAAAAGAAAAAAGATACATCGAAAAGATAAAACACTACAAAAAGAAAAGTTTAGCCAAGCAGAATGACCTGTCAATGATACTTGAAACTTCACATTTCAATTTGATTATCACATATTTGGATGAGGTATTTATGTAATTAGATTTGGATTTTGCAATTTGCATCTGATTAATAATAATAAACAAAAAATACAAAATAAATAAAGTTTATAAAAAATTTTGGATATATTATTACTATAATTATCACCTTAGAATTGCCACTATGTGCATGCCCACTTACTAGTACATAGATATGCATTAATCCATCACTTTGTTAAGGATCTCACAATCTCATTAACTAATTTAATCATTTAAAACAAAACTAATTTAAAAACAAAAAAAGTGAAGGAATTATGCCAAACCAAACCTAAACTAGAGGTGTCAATTCGATTGGACTTGGTCCAACCTGATCCATTCCAATGTGAATCCACTTACAAATGGATTGGACCCAATCCAGTCCAAATCCAATACAAACTTTATAAAACAACAATAACAAAGAATTTAAAATTGCTTTACATTTGACCGATTGATATAAAAGACAGATATAAAAAATAAGTCAATATAAAAAAAAATAGGAAGAATGGTTTGAACTAGTGATTCATAAAAGGAGAAAACTTAGAAAATAAACCCTGTGATCAAAATTAAGCAATGGATGTCTGGCTCGTTGGTGTATTAACTGATTTGTTTCAGTTGATATACAATCAAATTCTGCAACCAACATTTTGAGGGAAAAGGGATGAAGGGGGAAGTTAAACAAAATCTAACAAAGGGATCAACTTTAACCATTACTTCAATGGATTTCAGCAACAACCTGAAGTTGAGAGAAAGGGGTTTTACTTTTACCGATTCAAGATATAACCACCTACCGGTCCTACCCATGCCGATCAAGTTGTACAAAATCAGTACGGACATTACATGCAACCATGAACCATCTCGACCTTGGCGGGCCACGCGGAATACGGGCTACGGCAATCAATCAAGGGGCTTATGAATATGAAAGTTATTTCAATCCTTTACCAAAAACGTTATTCCAATCTGGCGGTTCCCTTTATTAATTGATTGTTATTCATATTTTGTTTTAAAGTATTTTTATCGTTTCTAATAATTGTCTAAAACCTTCTTTGTTATTAACTTTACACTATTCACATATGATATTACGTGACTGTATTTTTTTAAATTCCTAAAATACCCATCCTGTGACTTATTCATCATCTTCAACATAGAGCTCTACCTTTTCCCTCCATGTTTCATGGCCAATTGAATGGAAATTTTAGAAGAGCACTTAGTTTGTATCCCGAAACGGTTGAAATTCACCGACTATTTTCGCTTTTTCATTATTTGCGAGTCCTGGAGATGATGCACTATTTCCGTTTCCACTGTTCCCGGAAATGGTTGAAATTCGAGAAGAACTCTTCTCCCTCCGGCTTTTCCACTGTATAACACTAGGGATGATGCACCGCACCGCCTTTGCTTCTTCTATTCCCTGGAAAAGCCAAAGGAATTAACATCTTCTTTAATTCCGATAGCCAAATCTCAACGTCCAAGAGAATTTCACAATTCATGGGGTTGATACTCCTCTCGGTCCAAGTGTCGTACATTTCTAGATGCTCATTTGACGAGTGTTGCCACCTCTCTGTACTCGAAAGTTGATGACGATTCGTTTCTTGATGATGCAGTTAAGGTTTTGAGAAGTAGAAATTACAGCGTAGTAGCAACGTCAATGGTTATGCATCTGACGAATCTAACGTGCGTCACTGTCACCGTCTTTGCACCTAAGATTCTTTTCACCCTCACTATCCATTTTTCACTTTTTGTTACAATTTCCGTTGTGGTATATTAGGGCATGTTTGGTTCAATTCTCATTATTTTTTATTTTTATTTAAGACAAAATTCTAAAATGGAAAAGAATAGGTAAAAATAATAAGAAAATATTATTATGAATCAAATGTTTTTTTTCCTAAAAGTAAATTCTTTTTAAACTGACAAGTGTCCTATGTTGTTCGTTTTCATTCTTCAAAAAAAAAAAAAATTGTCGATATTCACAAACCGCCAACCTAGGTCTCCAATAGTCAATGTTTACCAATTGGCAGAGATGTTTTTGTAAAAGTACTTTCGCAAAAGTGATTTTATAAAAGTGCTTTTGTAAAAATTCTTTTATACTTTTGTAAAAGTGTTTTCATAAATGTACTTCCATAAAGTACTTTCATAAAAGTGCTTTCATAAAAGTACTTCCATAAAAGTTCTTTTTCGTAAAAGTGATTTTATAAAAATGCTTTCGTAAAAGTACTTCCATAAAACTACTTTTGTAAAAGTACTTCCATAAAAGTATTTTTGTAAAAGTGCTTTTATAAAAGTGCTTTCGTAAAATTACCTTTATAAAAGTACTTCCATAAAAATGCTTTCATGTAAAAGTACTTTTATAAAAGTGCTTTCATAAAAAGTACTTTTGTAAAAATGCTTTTACAAAAGTAAACATCTATGACAAATTGACAACAGTTTTATAGGTAGAGTTTCCTCAAACAATGAAATGAGCAAGATGGGGCATGATTATTTTTAATGCTGCAAGGTAGTCAATTTTTGTGTTATGGGGTTGATTTTTCATTCTAAAAAAAATATGGCCTGGGCAAGAATTTTGTAACTAAACACTTTAATGTTATACATTCTTGCACATTTTTGCCTAGAATGAACAAGAATTAAGAAAATGAGGCCCAAGGCAATGAACCAAACATGGTCTTAGCTTCTCCATTTGTCCGATCCTAAGAGTCTAAGAACAAATCAAAGATCAAGACTCTGGTTTTAATCAGAAAAAGAGATTGTAGTTCGTTCCTTTAACAAAATTAAAGTCAACAGTGCATAGCAGTTATCGATATATCGCATCTAATAACAACGAGAAATAGTTTCTTTACTATCGCTTTTCCCATATGAACTTAGAATCCTACCAATTTGTGGGTGGCTGGTCAGATTTTAGCATTTCTCCAATGTCCGCTGATCCTCCATATTTCCCATAAACCGGTGCTGGAGTTTTATGTTAATGTGAACTGCATCGTCACTAATTATTATTCGTGATATTTCTATTTCTGTTGTTCTCTACATATTCATCTTTGCTAATTGTACATTAGGCTGCATTGGAATTAGTGTAGAACATCATTGGTGTAAAAATTCACTAATAACATTTTACATTGAATCGTGAAAGTGACCGTTTCTTTTTGAAAAATACAATAGGTGGAAGAGTGTTAAAGTTTTTACATCAATAAAATCGATGTAAAACTTTATGTTTGATGAGATTTTACATCGATTATCAACGTAAAACTCCACTCCATCCAAACACATGCAAAACTGAACTAAAGTGGAGTTTTACGTCGATCATAATTACACGTTCATTCCAAACACCTACAAAACCGAATCGATGTAAATTTTACATTGGTTCTTGATTTACATTGCTTTTAAATGCTGCTTTAGGCCTTTAGTAAATACATTCACTAAGAAGAGGGAAAGGCATTTTTTTATCGATTGAGTTTTATTTTAACATTTAAATAATTATGGAGGGAAAATTTAACATTTTATTTTTTTAGTTAACATTTGCTGATATTGTAATATAATATATAAACAATAAAGATTGATGATATAATTATGGGTAAATTTCTTAAACTACCCTTATGGTTTAGCTAATTGATTAATTCTACCCTTACTGTTTATATATTGTCTTAGAGTACCCCTATGTTTTCTGATAATTGTCTAAAACCTCTCCCATTGTTAACTTTCTGTCATATTCTGTCATGTATTCGATACTTTTTCAAAAATTCTGACTATACCCTTTCGGCCTTTTTACCGTTTTTGTAGTGATTTTTTGGAGAAAGTCTCCCTACCCGGAGTTAATGATGCTCTTCATCTCTCCCTCTTTGCAACTGCTTCTGAGTTTGTTTTCCGTTCCCAAATCGTTGAAAACTATTGGGAAAGATGTCAAGAAAAGGCGAAAAATCCGATTACGTCCTCAACTCCGAATGCCAAAATGGACAAGAAGAAACATGTCTTTCGCTCTTCTAGAGTAGGCTTGCAGTTCCCTGTTGGCTGTATCCATCGTCTCCTGAAGTCTAGGCCGGGTTGCAGCTAATGGAAGAATAGGGGCAATAATCTTGGAGTATCTTACTGTAGAAGTCTTGGAACTGGAATTGGCAGGCAATGCCAGCAAGGATCTGAAGGTTAAACGTATTACACCAAGGCATTTGCAGCTTGCAATTTGAGGGGGTGAAGAACTTGATATACTGATCAAAGGAACTATAGCTGGTGGAGGTGTGATTCCTCACATCCACAAGTCCTTGATCAAAACATCCTCCAAAGACTACATTTGCAGATCGACTGAACTCCTTTTCGGCTGTTGAGGCTTTTCAATCCTGAGAACCATTCACGACTGACCCTCCCATGTATAAGTGTAATACGAGTTGTACTTCCTAATCAGAAATAAACACATCAACCATCCTTCGTACACGGGCTTAGAGCTTACAATCACAATAGCTCCATACATAAGCTACGATACCACCTTTTCAGCCTCGTCCAATGATTAAATTAGACAGCATGATCTGCAGCTGCAGCTGATGATTCTGTATACCTCCCAATCAGCATTGCAACTGATGATTCAGAAGTTTTATAAACAGATTAGAAACAAGATCGATTGATAGGGCAGCAAAGGAGGAAGAGGACGAAGAGGCAGCGAGGGATTTCTGACGGCGATCTTGATGGAGGAAACTTGTTCCTAGTTCCTTGACGCAAAGATTCCAACGTCACTACCCAAAATCAATAACCCTCTTCAGCTGCTTCAAATTCTCTGCATCTCCAATACATTCTAGGTAATTATAAATAAAAAGAAAAACAGAGCCGCTAAAAGGTAACAAAGGCCACCCATCTCACAAGAGGATATATTCCTATTTGATAAATCTTAAGATAGTATATGGCCTTGGGAATTAACTCTCATAGATAAGGATATTGAGTTGCCATAGTACGAACTGTCCCCTAATGCGGAATAGAGTCTATTCAATGGCAACGATTCCATTTTTTGCCTGCATGAATGTTGAGTTGCAGCCATGATTTCGTCAATTGATACTGTGAAACTATAATAAATTGAGGGTTGAAAATTTAACTAAAATAACGGATAAAATATCTTTTTACGTTAATGGTAAAAAGTAAGGTAGAATTAGTCAATTAACTAAACCAAAATTCCACAAGGATAGCTTACCATTAAGGATAAATAAAACGCAAAAAAATTCCAATCGAAGAAGTGTGTGTGGGTCTGTCCTCACTCTAAGATCTACCGACATAATCGCATGCCATTGCCAGTGTTTGTTCGGTTGTTCCAAGAGGTGTCCGTCGGTGCCCTCCACACCAAGAGGGTTTCGCTCTCGCTGTCGCAGGTACGTATTTGAACCTTATTCCACGCTTCTCCAGGGATTCCACATTTGTTTCATTTATAGAGTTCATTAATGCCTACTAACGTGTTGAAAAACCCTAATATGCTCGAAACCTTTTTCGATTACGAAAGCAGCTGCACCCTTTATCGTTTAATGAGTTTTTAGCCTAAGATCTTGCTTGAAATTATGGTTTTTATGCACTGAAGGTCGAGTGGAACAAGGTTTTTATTGATATCTGTTTGACCTTAGCGTTTTTGCCTTTGCAAAACTTAGCGTTTCTTTTGGAAGATAGGGTTAGATAATATGGCTTTATTCAAGGACCTTGATCATCCTTCCGACTTTGATTCGTTAGTATGTGAAGGGTGTAGGTTTTAGAACGTGGATTTTCCTTCCTCCACATTGTGATTTTTATTTCTTTTGCTGACGGATTCTCTTGGTCTTTTGAATGGATAGCTAAGATTTTGTTATTTTTAATCGGTAATAAAAGGCTTCGGTTTGAATTGCAGAGTTTTTGAAGGATTCGGGATTGCAAATTCTTGTTTTGCCGGGGCTGGGAAATCTGCTTATTCTGATTTGCCTTTTCTGAGGTAGAAAATGTCTAGTAAGAAAGAAGAGAAAGCTCAGGTGGCAGCTGAGAGAATCAAGGCTGCCGCTTTGACTGCTGCAAAGGGTCTTAGCCGTGCTCAGGCCGAACGAGCGGCTGCAGCTGCAGCCCGGAATATAAATGCTTATGGACAGAAGGAGGAAGGACCAAGCCGTTGGCAGGAAAGGAAAGAAGCCAAGCGTCAGATGTATCTAATGAGTACAGAGAAGGCAGTGAAATTGGGTGAAAGGAAAGACCTTAAACCCTCGGTTTCTTCCATGGGTGGAACATCTTCCCAGTGCCAGAAGTGTTTCCAGACTGGTCACTGGACGTATGAGTGCAAGAATGAACGGGTTTACATCTCAAGACCCTCTCGGACGCAGCAACTTAAAAACCCTAAACTGAAGATGAAGCTATCAGTCTCTTACGAATTGGATAACCCTGATATTCAGAAGGTCCAGAAGGGTGAAAAGAGTAGCAAGAAAAGTAAGAGGAAGCATCGATCTGATTCTGACTCGGAAAGTGAGGATAGCGAGGCTTCTGTTTTTGAAACCGACAGTGGGTCATCATCAGTGACAGAGTCAGATTATTCTTCTGATGAGAGCAGTTCGAGTTACAGTTCATCATCAGATTCAGAGGATGAGCGAAAGAGAAGGAGAAGGACGAAGAAACAGAAGAAGAGAAGGCACAAAAAGTATAGCTCATCATCTGATTCCTCCGACTCAGACTCAGCATCTGACTCTGATTCTGATTATAAGAGTAGCAGAAGGAAGAGTAGAAGGCACAGCAGAAGGCGCTAAGTGAAAGTTGAAACAGCCACAGATGAAATAAGATGCAATGTGATGAACTATGGTAATAAAGTTAACCTTATAGCGTACTTGTGTTTATGGCTTATATCTTTACTTGCTGTTCGTGCTTCCTTGTCATATGGTTCATATCTAACAGCAAGGGCCTTGAACAGGATGTGCTTGCTCATGAAGCTTTCTAAGTTAAGCATGTCCTGGTTGTTTTGCCAATGTGTACTGAATGTAACGGATGAGAAATACCATTGAGGATTGTATTGCATTTTGTTCTCTGTGCATTTTCTGGATTTTGATTTTTCTTGGCCATGTAAATAGGGCAGTGATGCTGTCTGTGATTGACAGTTGCTAAGTCAGACATTTACCTGATATAAAGAATATGATATGTTTCTAGGATTGTTATAATTATTTGTTTTGATAAAGATTCAAGTAGTCAACAATATGAATCTTAATGGGATTTGGATTTTGGATTATAGTATTATAAAACTATAGTATTGTTATACCTATAGTATTATAGGTGAATGAATTACCTCAGTATGCTGAAGAATGAGAAGGGAGAATGGATGAAAGTAGATGAGATAGCAACTGAGTTTAAAGAAATGAAAATTAGCAATGATATAGGGATGACAACAGATTTTAATGAATTAACACAGCTGAAGATAAGTCAGGTTGAAGAAGAAGATAGAATGGAGATGGATTTCATTCCAGCGTCCATGAAAACCCTAGAGTTAGTTCCATCACAGTAGCTCCCTCTCATGCCCTGCTGTGACTGGAACTTGATTGTTGCCATCTTTTGAGCTTCCCTTACAAATCATCCCTCAGCGTCCATAAAAAACACTAGATTTACTTCCATCTTTTGACAGAGCCTCCAGACGCCCTCGGGGAGAGAAGTTTGGGACCTTTGGGTGCGTGCAAAGATAAAATACAAACTTATTATTAGAATGGCATTAATAAGATAAAATGCAAACGTATTATTAGAATGACATTAATAATGGGTATTGGGTAATCCTTTATTCTTAATGAAATTTGTAATTCTTTTTTACTTTTAATGAAATATACTGTCAACTTGAAAAAAAAAAAACAACAAACAAAACTGCAGCCAAGCCATCAAGGAGACAGAATATTTTGATCTCCCATGTAGCAGGAGATCCAGACCCGTTAGCAAATGGATTTGACGTGGTACACAATAAATTAGCTTTTGAATTGTTAAAACATAGGAAACAAAAATTGGGTGGCAGGGTGTTAGCATTTATTTATTTATTTTTTTTTTGTGGGTGGGGGGTGGGGGGTGGGGGTTGGTTTGAAAGACAGTAATCTGCTTTGAACTGCATCTCTCATCTCTCATCTGCAATGGAATTATTTTATTTTAGTCTTGCATATCACCTGAAATTTTCAGCTGTGATTATGTTGGTTCTGTGAAGAGCTCGCTATGAAGGGCTTGAACTGCATCTCTCATCTCTTTTCCAATATTTTTTTCTCATTTAAGATTTGGCTACATGGCTGGATATGGTAATTCAATTATTTATTCAGTGGGACCTGTTGAATCCCAATTTAGATTACTCCCCCTGATTTGATAAAATCAATATTGAAAATTGGAATTATCCATATACACATTTATTAAAACTGGCTGGTGAATCAAATTACTGTGTACTTACCCATCTTAAAGGTAAGATGGTTACTGGTTAGTGTAGTGCGAAATCCGGACTCCATTACCTTGAACTCCATCTCTCTGGCCTTTTTTTAATTGCAGTTGTGAATTGCGATGGCTTCATCTTATTTTCTCCAAATTCGTATTCTTTTACATGGGCAAACAGCATCTCTTTGAATCTTACCCTTCAAAATAAACCTCTTCTTACTCTCCATTTTCTACTTGTACCGTGAGTTCACAACTAAAGTGATGTTTTGTATCGTGGCTATTTATACTTGAAATGCTTACACATCACTGCCACCTAGGTGTTTTGAGTTTAAATGCAAATTTTCTGGTTGGTTGATACTGTTTCGAGTTAAAAGTCATAAAATGTCTTTTCAAGAAAGTGAGAAACATAAACGAGGGGGTGTTGAGGGGAAACATGGATGATGTTTCCTCCATCAGCTACCCATCTGAAGAAATAGTCCAATGACCTCTCTCTTGCCATGTGGCAGTGTGGAGATATATTTTGGTGCATTGCATTGTTTACTAGCAAGGATGGATGTGTATCATTTTTTTTTGTCAAAAGAAGAAGCAGCTTCATATATTACTATTGGCTAATAACCGTACAGTAGCAGATTGTCTTTGATCATAATTTATGATCATTTGGCCTTCGCATGCAGCATATGCAAGTATGTGAGCAGCTTTGTTATAGTTTCTATTTACATAAACAAGCAAAAAGAGTGGTGAGAGATGTGAGTTTGGCCCAGTGTATCTGCTCCATCCATTCTGTTGGTTTTCCTTTACTTACTAAGAGCTGTATCAGGTTTTCAGAGTCACTATATACAAAAAGATCCTGGTCTGTTAGGATAGAAGCTGCTTTAAAGTCCTGCTATTAACGCCTTTATTTCTGCTTCATAGCTTGTTGCAGCCCAGCAAGGTCTCCCTTCAGGAGTGATTTCTCCTGTATTTCGTTGGAAGATGAACCCTCTTCCCGCGTTCCCTGTTAAAGGATCAAAGGAGCTGTCAACCTGCAGTATATTGTTTATAGAGGTAATGCTAGGCGGTGTGTCTGTGTTCATGCTTCGTATCTGATTGAAGATGGGCTGCAAGTAATTATTTATATGATTCAAAAGATCTAGAGGTTCTATTAGGGTCTTTTCAAACACAAGCCTGTTGCGGGCTTTCCATATTAAGTATGGTGGAGCTCAAGTGTGAACTTGATGATGGTTGAGTTTAGCCAACCTGTGATGATTTCATGGGAAGGTTTATCTTTGATTTTATCTGGATTCAGTCCCGTTTGACTGTGCTACCAGATTGCACGAGCATATGGGCAGGTGAACAATAACTGATGCATGGTTTCTGCACTTTGCTTACAGAAAGAACAAGGAGCCATGCAGTACACTTGTCCTTTGTTAGGATTGCATCCCATAAAAAATCTCCACATGAAAATTTTATCCTTCATTTTATCATTGAATACTCCTAAATCCTACATCCAAAACAGAAGTTCTTTTGGTTACATGCTTATGGAGCAACTAGATCTGCATACAGATGGTAATCTGTGTGATAGTGAGCCAGTGATCAGAAAATATTTATTTTTAAATTTGATCATTAGATGCAAGATCATTGTGGGATGGTTTCACATCAGTATAAACATTTCAGCAATGTCAATACCATACCAAACACAATACTGTTCGTTTACCAAAAAAAACACACTACTGTTCAGAGCCAAACACAACCTAAGCTTTTCATTTAAACGTTTGACATAAATAGCGGCATTTCATTCAAGATTAGTCAGCAAAAGTACTAAATCTCATTCAAGATTCAGCATATCCGCTGGACTGCTCAGCTAACATACCAATTGAGCCACTACTAGGTCGAATTTAAATTATGTCACTGGATTTAAAAAGATCTGGAAAACAAATAAGATAAGTTTTCACACAAATATTGTTTGAAAAACTGAAGACCAATCAAGAAGCAAAAAAAGAAAGCATTTAATGCGGAGCAAGATCATCCGTGTCAGCCAGTATCCTATTGCTTTGGCACATGAAAACAATAATATTGCCTTTTTGGTTTTTCCTTGGATAGACATTGTCGAATAGAATGACACATGCACTAAAACAATTAGATTCGTTTCGAAAATCTTCTCAGCAGCAATCGCTGTGCATATTAGGGGATTTGCTACGTTGAGATCAGAGTTGGAGCTATTTTGATGTAGTTAAAACAGAAGCAAAATAAGAGAGAAGAATGAGATCAAGAAATAAAACACTAAATAAAAGAACAGTATTATTCATAGAACATGGGAGAGAGAGAGATTCTTTATATTGTAATGAAACTCAATCTCTAATTTGCTACTTTTATAAGAAAAAAACGCATAAATTTTGAGTCTCTTCTAAATTGGGCTTGACGTCACGTGGAATCTGCTACCCATACCTGTCCACAACCACAAGACATTACAGCTGTACATTAGGAACCTCTCTCATTCTTGTGAATTGCAAATCTGGATGCCTTCGGTATAAGAGTAGAGGCATGTGGAACCTCTCCCAGTCTCCAGATGGTTTCGCCTGTCCACTTTAAGCTCATTCACTCTTTTCTAGAATATCCAGGTCAGAGTGCTTTGGATGGTGAGCAGATATTGAGAATACAAACAATTGGTTGTTTCTAAGGGGATGTTCTTTTTTTGGATTTTGAGAGGGGGGAAAGTTGGTCAATGAGATTTTGGTTTTTATTGACCAAAAATCTCATACTCATTTTACAGATTTATGTGGGAACTAGGGAAAGTAAACTTTCCCGGGTAAGTGATACCCATCTCTTAGGTGGGTAAATAACTTTCCCACCTAGGGGGAAATTTGCTAACACTTGAATGGGACAAAAATGCCCCTTTTAATAAAGATTTTTTATGGCTAAAATGGTTATTACCTTGTTTACCTAGGAAATAAAAGAACATGGGTAAATGCACTTACCTGGATAAGTATTTCCCAGGAAAAATTTATCCAGGTAATTGCATTTACCCAGTTTAGTAACTTACCAAAAAATGAACGGGGCCTAAAGGCAAACTAGAGGTAAATGTTTCTAGAGAAGTTCATATGGAAACAGTTGAACCAATGTTTAGACACTCGAGAACCAGCTAAAGGCATTCTGCTAAAGGGAAACGAACACCCAATGCAACTCAATCTTTCAAGTTGCACCCAACTCGGGAGTCATTAGAAAACTCCTATTTTCAATGCTTGAACATGCAACGTAGTTTAATTTTCAGACCATGGGCTTGTCATCAATTGCTTAAGTATATGTTTGGCATCAATGCTGCAAATACAAAATGGTGTTGCTGATGTATAGGTTGGAAGCACCGTTTTTTGAGAAATTGGTGTCTTTTTCTTGTTTGGAATCGTTGCTGTCAGGTAGGATGTTTCCTGAAGCAACAATAACGCTTTCTGTTTGGTACCAATGCTCTAGGAAATGTTTTCAACACTGGTACCCATTATCCAGTGCCACACCCCTGCCACCTCACATCCCTATTGGCAACAATGAGCTGTAGCTTCAAGAAACACCAAATTTGGTGTTACTCCAAGCCATGCCTTCCCAATTTTCAAAGCACGGCTTGGAATACCATTTTTTATGAAAAAATGGTTCCAAACAAACACTCGTTTCTTAAACATTGTTTTTTCTGACATGGCACTGATGTGGTGCCGTTTTCTGGAGCAACGACAATGGTGCCAGACAGACGCTAAGATGTTCGTATTGCTTCCTTAATGCTTGCACATGTTTCCCACACGTTCCTCTCGCTATCATCCATTGATGATTTGATGGGTCAATTCTGAGCCCCAAATTCCTTGCCAAGTGATCAGAATAAAGACCTCTTTTTGGGTAATATTGTAATATTAAAACTTTCAAGTTTCAATGGTTGATTACTTTTGGAAAACTTTCCTAAAAAAATTACTTTTGGAAAACACTGATAAAAGGCATGATACATGGCTAATGTGGATGATAGGATTGAATAGGTAATCGATCCATTGGGCTTTCCTACTTGAACTCTTTGGTTGGCCATGTTACTTGTGTGGTAAGTTCTCATGATAGGATTGAATAGGCAATTTTTCTCATCCTTGACCGGGACCCGACTTCCCTGACCCAATGGGGTTGGGGATGGGATTGTTTTAGCAAGGCGAGAATAGGGACGAAGATTAATAGGAATTCTTAATCGGGGTCGGGATCGGGGATGGGGATTGAGGTCCTCGACCCTGATTATATATATATATATATATATATATATATATATATATATATATATATATATATATATATATATATATATATTTAAATGTTATTTATATAAAATGTATATTATTTATATTATATATATATATCAAAACATATTTAAAACATTATTTATAATTTTAAATTTTTATCTATTTTGAGTAAATTTATTTTTCATAAAAACTTATTTAAAAAAATTTCGGGGATGGGGATGGGGATTGAGGTCCCTGCCTTACCTCGACCCTGATTTTATATTTATATATATTTAAATGTTATTTATATTAAATGTATATTATTTATATTATATATATATATATCAAAACATATTTAAAACATTATTTATAATTTTAAAATTTTATCTATTTTAAGTAAATTTATTTTTCAAAAAAAAACTTATTTAAAAAAATTTTAGGGATTCAAGTCCCCACGAGGAACCCATTCCCGTCAAGGATCGAGGATAGAGGACAAATTTTATCCCCAACGGGGATTAGGGATGGGGATGAGGGTAAATTTCAGAATTGGAGGTGGGGACAGGCCCTGCCCTGTTGCCAATCCTACTTGATTCAACTAGTGAAGACTTTATATTCTTATTTAGCAATCATATTTCATGCCATTACTTGGTCTTAATGGTAAAATGTTGGGCTGACAAACATGGATGGCTCGTTCAGTGTTGATACATAATTAAATCCCACAATAACCACTTAGGGGAAAAAGGGGTCAGTGGGAAGTTATTAATGGTGCATAGCATCGAATACCAAAAAAAAGGGTAAATTTCTTAAATTACTCTTATGGTTTAGTTAATCGACTAAGTATACCCTTACTGTTTGAAAATTGATTATCGCTATCCTTACTATTTCTGACAATTGTCTAGCTCTACCCTTACCGTTAATTCTCCGTCAAAAACCATTTACACGTGACTTCACGTGTATGTACAATACCCAAAGTACCTTCTACATTCTCTCCGGGGGAAGTCCAATAAAGAACGGAGAAAGGAGAATTCTAACACCACCGCAGATGCGTTCTATCTTCAACCTTTTGCCAATGTGTTCTATTTTCAACATCACGTTCAAGAAAGTCTGAAAATTCCCTTGGCAGACCAAGTGGCTTATCTTGTTTTATATCAGAGAAATGATACCATGGAAGAGGCAAGCAAATCCTAGCGGCCTTCATAAAGTAGACCTTTTTGAGGAAGCCTTTTGGAGAAAAATCACGTCTAATGGTGCTCCTACATCAGACCCTATTCTTTGCACCCTCATATACTCACAGAGGCTTCCACTGGAACCATTCCTACCAAAGCCAAATAAGGAGGAGAGAGATTTCTTGCCACCGAGAGGAGAGAGGTTTCTTGCCGCCGCTACCTTGTTTTTTGTCTCAAGGTGGGAGATGATGAATAGTAATTTCTCTCTCTCCCACAACCTCCACTCTCCATGTTCCACCGTCCAGCAGTGGCGGTTGAGAACGAAAAGAACCATTCTTACCAAAGCCAAACAGGGAAGAGAGAGATTTCTTGTCGCTAAGAGGAGAGAGGTTTCTTGCCGCTGCTACTCTGTTTTTTCGTTTCAAGATGGGAGATCGATATGCCTATACGCTGTTAGGGGTATATCGAACGAATCGATACACATGTTTATTATTTTTTTTTTATTTTTTTGCAACCGGTTCAGGGGAGCCGGTTTAGATCTCCTCTACCCCTAAACCAGTTAGACCTCCGATACACCTACCGTATCGGAGGGGTTCCGAAACGATACATATAAGCTGATACGGAATGATACATGTCAATACTTTGAACCTTGGGTGGGAGACATTGAACAGTAACTTCTCTCTCCCACAACCTCCGCTCTCCATTGTTCCACCATCCACCAGTAGCGGCTGCGTCGTTGATAAGCACGATCATATCTGCTCTCTCTCTCTCTCCAGATCTAATGGTCACAGCTTGGAGGAGCGGCGACAAGAAATTAAGCTGCACCTTGAGACGTTGCTGTTTTCCCACAACAGTAAATTTTCTTTCCCACAACCTCCAGATCTAATGGTCGTTGCTGTCCAGATCTCAAGCTGCACCTTGAGAAGTCACTGCTCCACCTTGAGACGTTACTGTCCAGATCTGGAGGTTGTGGGAGCTTGATTACACTATCAAAGGTGGTCTCAACCTGCAACCATTAGATCTGTCGATGATGAACGGTTACTGTTCCAGATCTAATGGTCACAACTTTGATGAACAGTAACACTATTAAAACGGTCGCAGCTTCGGACAGTTTCTATGTTATTTCTCTCGCTGTAAGACAAGTGGCCAGCTACCTAAACAAGTTGAGACTCCCTGTTTTCTCCAGGTGGTCAGCTACCGAAACAAGTTGAGACTCCCTGTTTTCTCCCTATTTCGCTGATTGAGTGTTTGAAAGGATCAGAGGAGGGGAGGGCAACAGAGATCACAGAAGGGTAAAATGGACATTTGATTTTTTCGTCTATATTTAATGACTCTTGAAAGATTTAGACAATTGTTAGAAAGGGTAAGGGTAACAACAATCAATTTTTAAATAGTAAGGATATGCTTAATCAATTAGCTAAACTATAAGGGTAGTTTAAGAAATTTATCCAAAAAAATTGAGATCATTAGTTCAAGTAAGCCACTTTGTTGAAAGAATATCAAAAGTTAGGTCCATAAGGAAAAATCTATTCTATATCTGTATCTATCTATCTATCTATCTATCTATCTATCTATTTATCTATCTATCTATCTATATATATATATATATAAGTGGGAATGCATAGTGGAAATTTTTTTGGACTAAAATTATCCATATTTCATTGTTTGAGAAAGGGTATAAAAGTTATTTTATTGTAGTTTTAATGCCAACTTTAGTGGCTACTAAAATGCCTATATTTGTCTATTTAGTACATCTATAATTGTAATGGTTGAAAAATGTAACTTCAGTTATTACATTCCATTTCATTTAATCCCCTCTCATTAAGTCTTATAACTCATTAACTCCCATTCTCTCTTATTAAAGTTATTTTTCATTAATAAATGATACTAATTAGATTTATGCCAATATTTTTAACAATATAAACCTGTATATTTTAAAACTAACTCAATAACAAAACAATTCTTTAACAAAGTGGTGACTAAGAAATTCAACCATCCGAATCAAATTGATGAGCCTATATAGTCATAGTTAGTAATAAAATTTTTAAAATAGAAATAAATATAAAAAATTACAAAATGTAGAAAAATTTAGACACATTTATGATATTTTTATTAATGAAATTAAAAACAAATGTAATAAACAAGAATTATTTTTATTGATAATGAAAATTAAATACATAATTTAGAAATGAGCAAAAATGAAATTATTTTACTATTTGGAAAAGATCAATAGTTCAACTTTTGGGCCAAATTTATTAGCGTTTAGTACCATAAATAAATAAAAATTAATAAATATAAAAATGCATAAATTTTACAAAAGAACATTCAGGCACATGTATAATATCATATAATTATCATATTAAACAAGAAGTAAGTGTGACATATCAGAATAATTTTTACACATAAAATACAAAAAGAATTATAGAAAAAATTGAACACATCTGTAATGTTATATTTACACTACTATTAAAAGTGTGAATAAGATTATGGAACATTTCTTTTAACTAAAATACTCAATTTTGAATTTAGTCCCTATTTAATTGTGAAGTTTAAATTTTAAATTGAACTACTATTTAGGGGTGTCAATTGGACCAGATTTTGTCCAATCCGATCCAGTCCAACGTGAGCCCATTACAAATGGACCAAGTCCAATATAATCCAATAAATATTTTGGACCATTTTGGATTGGTCCAATTCAATGTCTGGACCGTCTAATCTCTTCAAATTCGTTTTAATTTAGATTGGTTTCAACCTAAATCTAGTCCATTGATATTCTTATCTTATATTAATTGACCAGATATTGACTTAATCCAATCCAGTCCAATATAAATTTATTATGGACGGACCAGGTCCAATCCAGTCTAATAAATATTTTGGACTGGATTGGTCCAATCCAATATGTCTTGTTGGTCCATCAAATTCGTCCAAATTGATTTTGGATTGGATGGGGTCCATTCCAAAATTGGTCCATTGACACTCATACTACTACTTTTCATTGTTCGGGTGATGCCTCAGTTGGCTGAAGTTGCTACATGATATACCTTTGTGGCCAATGACTTTGGACCATGTTGGCTTACGTCACCACAATCGCGTCACAGAGAGGCCTCACGAGGAAGCAAAGTTCCGCACAAACAAGGAGACATGGCCCACTGGAAGAGCGGGACCTCTCGAGAACCTCGGTGGGCAACCTCATCCCGACAACCCTACATACCTCATCCAACTACAACATGGGTGTTCAGTCTATATAAAGGCATCTCCCTCTCAATGTAAGCTCTCTAGGATTTAGCACACATTACTCTCCTTGGCTTTGACCAACTCTTTACCTACTTGGCCCAACAGATCTCTCTCTCTTCATTACTAACTTGAGCAATGAAGTGCCTACTCGGGGATAAATTCCTCAGGCCTTTGATTTTTTTCTGTGCTTGCAGACTATAGTGCATGGTCTTGGCCTCAGATCGAACAACAACATTCACCTCATTCGATTCTCTCTATTTAAATCTTACATTTCTTTGATAAATGAACAAAAAAAGATACACCAAAAAGATAAAACATTACAAAAAAAAATCTAGCCAAGTAGGTAGGCCTATCAATGATACTTGAAGTTTTATAACTCGATCCGATGATATTTGAACGAAATGTTTTATGTAATTAGATTTGGATCTTGCAATCTACAACTTATTAATAATAAAAATTAAAAATTAAAAAAAATATTAATATAATTTTTTTGATACATTATTACTATCATTATCATCATCTAGAATTCTCACGTGCAAAGCACGTGTATGTTTACTAGTATTTTAAAAGGTGTGGGAGATGTACCTCCACACAAGGTGCCCTCAAAATGCCTTGATGCGCATGCTGGAGCGTGGAGGCATTGATGCCTATGGGTAAGGGTGTTAATGGACCGGTTTTGGATTGGACCCTATCCAGTCCAAAATCAATTTGGATAGATTGGACAGACCAGCAAGACATATTAGATTGGAACAATCCGGTCCAAAATATTTATTAGATTGGATTAGACCTGGTCCGTCTGTAATACATTTATATTGGATTGGGTTGGATTAAGCCAATATTTGGTCAATTGATATAAGATAAGAATATAGGTGTCAATGGACCGAGTTTGGGTTGAAACCAATCTAAATCAAAGCGAATTTGAACAAATTGGATGGTCCAGACATTGAATTGGACCGGTCCAAAATATTCATTGGACTGGATTGGACTTAGTCCATTTATAATGGACTCACATTGGACTGGATTGGATTGGACCAAATCTAGTCCAATTGACACCCCTACCTATGGGGCATACACCTCAAATCATGGTTTTTGAACCTCTGTTGACTTGAATAGTTGGACCATTTGGCCTGAGAACCATCTAGGCAACTGGTTTCGTTTTACTTCAAACTTGGTCCTTGGCCAAAAGCTGTTGAATTGGTTAACGACCTGTTGATCCGAGTGGTCAAACCGTTTGACCCATTCAATGGTTTTGGCCATTTTTTATTTTAATTATTTTTTAATATTTTAATTTTTTGTTAGAATAGGCCATCCATTTGGACCAGATGGTCAAACCATCGACCTAAAAACCGATGGCCAGAAAGGTTCCGGTTCTGGGTCGCTTTTAAAACATTGCCTCAAATGCATTTTGCATTAAGTGTACAAGGGGTGTATGACATACCCTTCACACATGCTTAGGTGGCATAGAATAAAAAAGCAAGTCTATGACCTCTAGGGTGGCTCCTGTACCCCTTGGTCACACCCCTTCCCTGTTAGCTAGTGTTATGCATCTTCATTCTGCTTAACTCGAAAAACCTTTGATAAAAAATAAACAAAATCAAAAAAATCAAAACAAAAATTCCTCCTCTTCCTTTTTTCTCTTCTCCCTCCCCCACTTAAAAGAGGCTTATGTCTCTTGCGCTGAACTATACTTCTTGCCTCCAAGCCAATGGAATACCTCCATCATGCCTCTGTTGAATCCACCCTTCTTGGGTAATTGCCCTTCTTTAGCAATCTTGTAGTGAAAATAGATGGTTTCTGGGTCGATGGTTTGACCATCTGATCCGAATGGATGGCCTAATCTAACAAAAAAAATTAAAAAATTAAAAATTAATTAAAATAAAAAATGGCCAAAACCACCCTTTCAGTTACTTCTCCCACATTGCTTCTCACCGACTCGGAAGGAAACTTCGAGGTAGAGTCCGTAGCAGTGCTTCAAAGGTGATTGATTGAAAGACGTAATTTTCCGATTGTGCAGGTTTTGGCTCAATGGAGCAATTTGTCCCTACATGGGGAGGACTGGTCTATAGAATCTCATTTTCCAAATTTTGACCCCTAGGACAAGGGCACCCTTATGGGGAGGGGAATGTAACAGCCACTACTTAAATAACAGCATTCTTGTAATGAATTGAAGTAGCTAAGTGGTCTGTTAGTTACTGAGTTGTAATAGTCGGATGTGTGGGCAGGAAATAGCCTTATATAAATACGATTAGAGAAAGCAATAAAAGGGATATTGATCTCTGTTTTCTATTTCCTTCTCTATTTTCTCTGTCTTCCCTTTTCCCCTAATTTTGGTTCTTGTTATAATGAGAGAGTGTTTGGTTTGGTGGGCATTTATTCAATAAATGCTGTAACCTAGGTGCCACTTCAGCAGTTCACATCTCTTGCTCTTCATTAAGAAAGGCAAAAGTGGATTTCGGTTTTTGTACACGCCTACTATTTGGAGAAGTTAAAGCTTCCACAAACGGATAGGCAGTTTTTTCACTGTTACACTGATGTGGACTCTAGTGGCACCTATTGGTCATAAACAGTTATAATTATTACCTTTCTCGATTTTACAAACAAATAAAATACAAACGTTGAATGAAAAAACATAAACAGAACCAAACACATACTGAACGATTGCCTATCTTCTTTTTCAAATGGGAAACATGAAATATAGGATGAATCTGAGTTTGTAAGCAACTTGCCGAATCTTTTGTAGAACTTGGAAGGGTCGCATAGTATTTTGCTGAAAGCTTCAAGTCTGGGCTGGGGGCTCTGCCCCTGTACTCCCTTGTCTTCACTCCTCCCCCCTTTAGCTAGTGTTGTGCATCCTCAATCTGCTTAACACAGAAAACCTTTCATAAAAAATAAACAAGAAAAAAAAACCAAAACTCCTCCTCTTCCTTCTTTTTCTTCCTCCTCATCTTAAAAGAGGCTTATGTCTCTTATGTTCTGAACTACGACTCTTGCCTCCAGCTAATGGAAAACCTCCATCACGCCTTGATTGAATCCTCCCTTCTTGGGTAATGGGCTAATGTCCCTTCTTCTTTAGCAATCTTGTAGTGAATTTGCTAAAAAGGAGATTATCCACCATACATGCCTCTTGGCCTGTTTAAACTCAAAATTTAAGGCAAACCAGTTTGTTATATATACTTAAATATTTAGGAATCTAAAGTGTTATTCAATCTGGGCTTAGTTATCAGATTTGATTTAGGAATGCTTATTTTTGTTGTTCATGTTGTAATTTGCGAATAACTATGCAGGCTTCTTATAGAGGAGAGGAAGCTAGGAAATTATTTTTCATTTGCTGTAATCCCTAATTGTGGCCATAGCTGCAGAGATTGATTGATGTCTGAATGGGTACCATTAGATAACTAATTATTATTAAGCAGTCATTTGTACCAATGTTTCATTTTTTCTTTTAAGGTTTTAACTTTTAATAAGTAATGTTTCCGAAATGCCGATTCATATGGCATTCTTTAAGGGGCAGGTAGGGTTTCAGGTTTATAGTCTGCGCTTGTCTTCTTTAAAAAATTACTATGCAGGACAATGTTGGATTTGGTAAATTATATCCATCTGCCAAGGTTTTCACACCAACACAATTATATCAATGATGGCCTAAAAAATTCTATCAATGGTAAAACAAGTTTTGTGTAGTGTTTATTCTTTAAATTAAGTATGAAAATGTATCAATATATTCTTACTCGTGGTTCTTTCCTTTTTAGGCTATAATGCAACATCAATTTTTGGATTTGACAATGCACTTGTTTCAAAGGAAATGAAACATCCAATATTCTTCTTTTGCAGGAAAAGAAAGAAAAACATCCAATATTCTTCTTTTTGTGTTTTTTTGCCCTTTTTGGTACATCTTCTCATGTACATCCCTTCCTTTTTTGTTTGAATGAAAGTTACCCTTCTCTCAATGTGTCAATTGCATTCTCTTGTAGCCCTACAGGATCTGTTTTAGTCAACTTTTAGAGCAGATTTCCTCCTTCCCCAATTCATCTGTGCATCCCTGATCTTTGACTATATACTCTTCGAATGCTTCTTGGAGATACATCTCATTAATTGGTAGGAACAATTGTGGAAGGAGTGGAAGTTGGAACCAAATTGGTTATGTGGGAAACAACTTGTAAGTTGTAACTCTTCTAAAATTCCAATTGATCATTTACAGTAGCTTAAAGAACCTACATACTTTGATATAAATATAAGAAGAGATACATATCACACACAAGCCGATCTGATATATTAGATCTGTGGAAGGACTGCAAACGAACCTAACAAGTTGTCCAGAGCAGAAATGAAGATTGAATGCAGACCATTTGGTCATCGGTAGAAGCTTTCCATGTGACACAGACTGCAGATTCCACCAACCACCTTGACTATAGCTTTCATATCTTTATCCTGAAGATAACAAAAACAACTTAAATAAACGATGTCAAGCCAGATAATGGAGGTACACATATTAAGAACCATGTTTCAGAGATATTCTTGTGGTGCAACATGAGTCAATTAATGAGCTCAAGCAAGAGTATTTTCACACATAAGTATGACAAAGAAAAGAAAAAGCATCAACCAGAACCATCAAGTAATATATCTTTGAATCAATTTCAGCCCATTGAATCAGTTGATTACTAACCGGATAAAAGTTGGACAGATATCCATAAAACAATATCTGATGTGAACAATGTCAATCGTCTGGTATTTAGCAGAGCATCACTGCAAAATCTATTGGGAGGCTCTAGCATCAGCTGTAAATGCTTGTTCTGCCCACAGGGGCAGAGGTGCCTTGACTTCAACTGGAAGTCCAGTGACAGGATGACTGAATGACAAGCTCTCTGCATGAAGGGCATGACCATCAAACATTTGCCCCCTCCACTCATAGACACCTTCATATTTCACATCCCCTCTTATTGGAATTCTGAGGTACTGACAGTGCAAACGAATCTGATGCGTTCTGCCGTTCTTAGGATATGCTCTTATCAACATCTCATCCTTTTTATCATCGTTGCTTAAACTGACGCCTCGTTCTTCAACAAGTTGGAATTCTTCTTCACTAATAGTATGTTTAGTTGGTTCTCTGAAGTTCCCTTGCCCATTCACTGAGAGAACTTCAAATGAAGTTGCCATGTCTCTGACCACTGAACCGCCAGGGAGTGTCCGACCAACATCTGATGCAGCATAGACTCGCCATGCACCAAACTTAGATCTACCATGGCCTGATTTTATGCTGATTGTCTCCCACTTTGGAGCAGCTCCAATGCACAGAACCACGTACGTTTTTGAAACCTTGTGGTCTGTGAATGCCTTCACAAGTTTTCCTGCTATCTTGTGTGACTTGGTTATGACCATTACACCGCTAGTGTCGCGGTCAAGTCGATTGGCTAGATGGAGCTCCAGTGGGTTAGATTCATTTCCTGTAAAACAAAATTTTGATTCAAATTCCTATCTTTTCTTTTTAAACATTTTTGGCTAACCAAAGTATTGAACTATCAACAAAAGACACCCGTAAGTGTAACAGGGGGGGTTGAATTTTGAACCACATACAATAAAGGAAGCAATTATAAGGAAATCTTACTCAGTGTTGAGGAATCAGTGGAATTGCTCCAAAGACGAGGAACTGAAGCCAATACGCTTTCACAGTAAATCCCTTGTGGTTTGTTTACGACGATCAGCCACTCGTCTTCGAACAGCACATCGCTTAAGGAGAGTGAAAAGAGACTCGATTTTGAGGACGCGGACATGGCTCTAGCCAGCTCCATCTGCTTTGAAATCGCAGGCAATGGCGGAGACAAAGGGATTGGGTAATTTACAGTCTTGTTTTCACCATTTGGGTCCCCCTCTTTTGCTGAATCGGGGTGACTCCTATACGCCATTATTCGATTAGGAGGAGGAGATATGTTGCAGAGAGATCGGACGGCTGTGGAGGGTTTGAAGGGATTTTTGATCCGTAGAAAGAATAGGTAAGGACTAGAGAGGAGGCGTGGTGTGCTGGTCATGTAGATGTAGGTCACTGTAAGAATGACAAGTCCGCCGTTACCACCATTTCTGACTTCAGAGGCTGCCTGAAACGCTGAAACAATGGCGACATCAGACATCCAGACTCCAGAGGGGCTCTGATGTAAAGGAGATTGGTCTACAATGACGCAAATACCCTAAAAAATTACATGACTAAACTACCCTTCCCATTCTCATTTCAATATGAGGTTTTTAAACTGCAGTCGAGTTTTTGATCTGTTTTCATTTCTGTTTCTGTTTTTTTCTATGTTGTTTTTCTTTTCCTCTGTTTTCTTTTGCTTGGGATTAAGTGATTTTCCACCCAAAAAAAAGTCGAGTTTTTGATCTGAAGATTTTTCGAGGCTTTAAAACCTTTCCGAGCTCTCCGGCTCTCCCTCTAGCGGAAGATCCTATTAGTAAAAAATGGGGAATTTTATTGCGATGAGAAGATCAACAGATGGATCTTTACACCTCCGAAACCCTGCAATTCGGACCTACCTGGTTTCACTTCTGTTCTCTTCGCTCTCAGAATCACACAATAAACCTCCCAATATCTCACACCTCAATTCGCAGCCCGTGATTGGTTCTAGTTTTAGGGTTTTGCAGAGTTTCTCGAGGTTTTCTTGTTCTTCTTTTGAGGTTGAAACCATAAAGAAACTAGCTTGTTTTCATCACTTTTTCGTTCCACCAAGCGGTGTGCACTGGTTCAGTTCTCAGGCCGTTATTGAACCTAAGACCTCCGATGGCCTTACAGTCGATAATATTGTTGCTCGCCGATGGACGATACTCGATGAAAGCGAAAGTGATTGGAAGAGTCACGCCGCTGCCATCGCTCAATCGATTCAGCTAATCAAGAAGCGGTTACAGGTGGAATTACTAAGTCCGTTATTATGTTTTAGTGAACTGAAGTTCCGCTATTATGTTTTTTCTCATTCTGTTTCCAATTTGTGGTTGCTGATTCTTCTCAAATTTCGTAAGGTTTGTGGCCATGTTTTCACCAATTCCGGTTTGGTGTGAAATCTGAGTTTTTCCTGTATGGTGACAGTGGAAGAAGATGGTAATCAGGCTGGAGATGCTCTCAGCAGAGCTGAATAGGTCCGACCTTTGGGACGACCCTGTTCATGCTGGGAAGATAAGCCGCGAGCATGGTTCCCTCATGGGTAAGATGAAGGAGGTAAATGGATTCGAGCAAGAATTGTTCGAGCATATTGATATGCTGAAGCTTGCACGTGAAGAAAACGATGGAGAGTTGGAATCGGTGGGCCCTTGCTTTTTCTTATAGGCATGTATTCCATCTGCTACATATTATACATTTAGACAGTTTCTTCCTTGGATTTAGCAATATATTAAAATGATTCAAACTCAATTGAGATTCAGCAGAAAACCTTCAATAACTGTTACAATTATGTGAACAATATACGTTGAATCTTCACCCACAAAAGATGTAATTTACATCTATGTCATATGATCTGAACTGACAATGGGAATTCAATGTGAAACACAATTTACACTTTGCATAAATCATTTGCGTTGAAATCAATTTGTAGAGTCTTCTATTCATTGACAGGTGGGATAAATTTTCAGTGTTTGCCCCAGGAAGCATGTTTGTAACGAGACTATTATCTAGAGGTGCAAAACAGTTTCTGAATCCAAAAAGCATACTGCCAATATAATAAAATAAGACGTAGTCCATTTCCAACTCAGAGAAGTATCCATTTGGTAAGAGGTGATAATGACCGTGTATGTAGCATGATTGACCGAGGCATATGTTTAGAGCCCCATGAAAGTGATCTGGTGGATCCCTTTACTAGAATCCAAGTATGAAGCTTAAACAGAATATTGTTTTGTGTTATGTCATGTATTTTTTTATTGAGTAATGGATGGAGTCTTCATCTATTTCTGTTGTAAATTGAGAAATAAGTGGATGTACTGCATGTTTGTTCTCATATAATCCATGTTGGAATATATGTTCCTCTGCATGTTTTGTGTTATGTCTTGTTTGTAATAACTTATTTGATTTCTTGTTCTCAAATTGGATTTAATATCTTATGATGGGTACTTCCCATCTTGATGTAAGTTCCCTTCTCCTATAGGAATCAATAAGAGCTTTACTTAGGATGAGAAGAAGCACAAAGGAGAAAGAGCTTCAAGCTTTGTTATCTGGGGAGCAGGATTCTTGCTCTTGTTTTATAGAGGTAATTCCTTCCACTAAACTTTGCAAATATTCTTCATGGGTAGGAGAATTTGTCTGTTTGCCTGGACCACAAATTGCGTCTAATACACACATACACACACATTCTATCCAGATGGCCCTGATTTTAATTTACATATTCCCTGAAAATGGAAGGGGATTAGTGTCATAACTGTGAAGATATTTATGCAAATTAAGTTTCAATTGTTAATTTGTGTATGAAGCCTGTTTTTTAGAATTTAAGTTAGTTGGTGCCAATTAAAATATTGATCCATTGTTTGTGCATGATGCAGGTTCAAGCAGGAGCTGGGGGTACAGAGAGCATGGATTGGGCTGCCATGGTCATGCAGATGTATAAGTCATGGGCTCAACACAGGGGATATGGAGTGACTGTAGTGGACGAAATGCCCGGTGAGATTGCTGGAATAAAGGTTTACTTCCTTACCTTTTTTTTTCTAACCATGAGAGTATTCTTCTGAATGCAAATATGTATATGACGATATTCAAGAGAGTATTCTTCTGAATGGAAAACATTGTAGAAATTCTTATCCTAGAAGTAATACAAGAAGTTCAGTTCCTTTTGCTTTTGTTCATTCTGATGTGTGGATTCCTATTTCTACAACTTTATCTGGTCATCATTATTTTGCTACCTTTGTGGATGATTTTTTTCGGTGCACATGGGTTTATTTGATGAAAACTAAGGATGGAGTCTACACGATTTTCAAGAACTTTCGCAACATTGTGAATACCTAGTTTGAGAGGCCTCTTAAAGTCCTTTGATCAGATAATGGAGGAGAGTATATGGATGCTAAACTTCATGCTTATTTTGTTGAACATGGGAAAGAACATCAGACAACCTGTGTAAAAATCTCTCAACAGAATGGGGTTGTTGCAAGAAAGAATGTCTTTAGAAGTTGACTGGGCTCTTATGTTTGGTATGAATGTCCCTAAAACCTTAAGATCTGAGGCTGTTCTTACGTCTTCCTTACTGATAGTTAAAGCTTCAGCTCCCATTCTTGACTGGAGGAAAGTTGCAGATCTGTTAACAGCAAGTTTAAAGTTGAAGAGCACATTTATTTTAATACCTTTTGAGAAGGACAAGGCTTTGCTGGGTCTGCTTGAGAACAGAGTAGAAGTTGAGGCTTTAAATATCCAAGCTAAACTTGGAAATTTCACAGTATCAAGATGGTGTCTGGGATCAAACTCCAAAGATTTCTTTGTTGAAGATGGAGTGTTGGTGCGTCTTTTAGGTCTTCCCTTTCACTTGTGGAAGCAAGAAATTGCTGAAGCCATTGCTTTGATGTGTGGAGGATCACTAGGAGGTGCCTTTTGGGGAGACCTTCGTTCAGCTTCAATTTTATTGAATGGAGTAAAACCTGAGGAGATTCCTCGGAAGATAGAGGTGCTAGTCGAAAGGCATTGCTACTCAGTGTGGCTGGCTTCATCCACTGAATTGATGCTCTGGAAAGAGGCTCGTAGGGAGGGAGATGAGAAGGTTGAAGAAGAAGAGCTGCGTGGCAAGAAAGGGTTGGAGGATTCAAACAAGAAAAGTACTTTCACTAAAATGGAAAAACATTTGCTGGAGAAACAAAAGGGTAGCAGGCAGGGGGTGGGATTTTCGCGTGTGGAAGAAGTGAACAGTCTGGAGGGTGGCAGGTCCTTTGCACAGGTTGTAACCGACGCCAAGACTTTTTTGAACAAGGAAAAGGGGTTGGTCCAAGGAAGAACCGAACTTAGACCTGTTAAAACCAAACCGAGGCCGGGGCTGGACGTGCGTGACCTTCTTAAAAGTCACGTGAACTCGCGGGTATTTAAGAATGGGCCAAAGCAAAAGCCCATGTGGGCTACTAATGGTATGTTTAAAGGCCCAAACAGGTTAGCGGGCCCGACCCAGCTTGTTAAAAAGGCGCGTGAGCCTTTAAAGAAACACGTGACTGGGGCTTCGACTATGATAGACATCGGTTACGGTCTATCATCGTCCCCAGCCGCGAGTCAAAAGGGGGATTGCGCGCAGCGCTGGAAACCAGAAAAGAAGAGGGCGTTACAGTGGGTCTCTCGACGAAGTTTGAAGGAGCTTAACCCCGTGCGAGGCTTCTCAGAGAGGCCGAAGCCAAGTTTCACTAGGGGAAGAACTGAAGAGAAGAAAGAGAAGTTTGAAGGATGAGTGCAGTGTGGTGAAGGCGATGATGAATCGGAGGACTTTTCTGTTGATGGCTCTAGCGTGGGCAGTGTAAACGATAAAGGCAGTTGTGCTGGAGGTGATATGGAAGGGTGGAATATTGCAAGATTATTCCAGGGTGAAGACTGCAATCGGCTTATCTCATTCCCAAGACCACAGAGTGCGCAAGGTTTATCAGAAGGGGAAAACCGGGTGAACCGGAAGTAGTGCAAGAATACGCCATCTAGGGGTGACCCAGGGGTAGAGTGGAAAGATCACCAGGTTGACCAAAGGACAGAAGTACTTCCCAACCAACTCAGGAAGATAATTGTTTACCAACCTCCGGAACAAGAGAAGGAGGCCGGGAGCAGTCCTATTCTAGCTTGTCCATCAGTCCCAGGTAACCATGTGATTTCGGTTTGTGCTACTAATGTGTCTCTTGTGTCTTTGGTTCCAGATTCCGTTCCTGTACCATGTCTTATAGCCCATGAATATGCAGCCGAGCTAGTAGGCAGGCTCTCTGAGGACGGGGAGAGGGGAAGGAAGGATTGTGGGAAGGTGCGGGAAGAAAGGTATAGGAGTGGAAAAGTGTGGGAACATTGAAAGAGTGTTTAAGGATGTGGAAGGGAAGCTGATTTGGAGGAGGGAAGGGGAGGAAGGAAGAAATGAGGGGTTAGTGGAGAGGAGGGAAAGGAATGAGGGTAGAGATGGAGAGGATTACGGGGAGAAAGCAAGGAAGGAGGGAGGTAACATTAAGGGGAGGAAGGTTGGAGAGGAAAGAACTGAGGTGGGACTAGAGGAGAGGAAGGAAAGACAGGTGGACAAAGATGAAGGGGATTCTGTAAGAAGGGTAGGGGTGGTGGAATCAGTGAGAGAAGACACGATAGCAGAATTTGTAGGGAAGTTGGGTTGTAGGCTGGAAGATTTGAACGAGTTGAAAGAAAGTTTACAGAAGAGGAAGATGCAGATCATAACAAAGAAGAGGAGGTTGAGTGAAGTAGAGAGACAAAGAGAGATGTAGAAGGAGACAAGAAGCTCGAGCTAAAAGGAGATAGAAGGAAAGGGGGAAAGTAGTGGGTAGGTGGCAAGGGGTTTGTAAAAAGAAACGAAATGAAGATTCTTAGTTGGAATGTGAGGGGAATTGGGAGTGCGAAGAAGAGAGCAACAATAAAAGAGGTAATAAGACGATATGACCCAGACATTGTGCTGTTGCAAGAGTCGAAGAGAATGGAGCTTCATGACAAATGGTCAAGGAGTGTATGGAAAGCCAGGGGGATTAGATGGGTGGCGGCTCCATCGTGGGGTGCTTCCGGGGGGATTGTAACAATGTGGAAGAGGGATGTGGTTGAAGGTCTAGAGGAGTTGATCGGAAAGTACTCGGTTTCCATGAAGTTTAAGCAGCAAGAGGATGATTATATGTGGGTGCTCACAAATGTTAACGGACCGAATGACTACAGAGAGAGAAAGGAGCTGTGGGAGGAACTGGCTGATATTAGAGGGTTGTGGGATGGGCCTTGGTGCATGGGTGGGGATTTCAATGTGATTAGATTCTCGGAAGAGTCCAATAAGATTAACCAGAGTGTGACAAAAAGCATGAGAAAGTTTAACAGTTTTGTGGATGCATTTGAGCTTAAAGATTCCTGTTCTCTTTGGATTGGGAAGAACATTGGGGAACCTTGGATGCTAGAGCTGTCCCAAGGGTGACCTCGGATCACTGGCCCATAGTGTTATGTAAGGAGGAAAGAAGGTGTGGAGGTCCTACCCCCTTTAGATTTGAAAATATGTGGTTACTTCATCCAGGGTTTCCTAACAAAGTGAGGGAGTGGTGGCATGAGTGTAACCCGTCGGTGGAGTGGGAGGGGATGAGATTCCATAAGAAACTACAATTCTTGAAAGCAAGAATCAAGGAGTGGAATTTGATGGCATTCGGGAGGACAGAAGAAAGGAAGGGAGACTTGATGAAGAAGATTGAAAGCCTTGACTTTAAAGAGGAAAGAGGAGAATTTGGAGAGGAAGACAATGTCCTCAGGAGAGAATTGAGAAGACAGTTAGAGGACTGTCTGTACAAGGAGGAAATTAGCTGGAGGCAAAATTCTCGGTGTAAATGGTTGCAAGAGGGAGATAGAAACACTAGGTATTTCCACTCTCTAGCATATTGCAGAACAAGGAAGAACTTTATCTCCAAATTGGTAGTAGATGGAGTTGAGTTAGTACAACAAGAGGAGATTGCCAGGACCTGTGTGGAGCACTTTAAATCTATTCTAAGAAGGCCTGTGAGTAGAAGGGTGTGGGTAGAAGGTTTGGATTGGCTAGATGTAGGGGTGGAGAACAGGAGAAAGATGGAAAGAAGCTTTAATATAGAAGAGATCAAGGAGGCTGTGTTCTCTATGGATAGAACAAAAGCTCCAGGGCCGGATGGGTTTACAATGGCTTTTTATCAGGATTGTTGGGATATCTTGAAAGATGATCTCTTGCGGGTGTTTGAGGAGTTTTTCAGGAGAGGAATTGTCAATCCGGGTGTGAACTCTACTTTTATAGCTTTAATTCCAAAAAAGAAAGATGCATCCCACCCGAAGGATTTTAGGCCAATAAGCTTGGTTAATAGCTTGTATAAGATCATTGCAAAAGTGTTGTCTTTGAGAGTGTGGAGAACTTTAAGAGGGATAAGAAGAAGGGAGTGGTCTGTAAGTTGGACCTGAAAAAGGCTTATGACTTGGTGGACTGGGAGTTCTTGAGGAAAGTTTTAACTAAATTCGGGTTAGGGGCTAGATGGTGTAAGTGGATCATGGGCTATGTTCGGAATTGTCATTATTCAGTGCTAGTGAATGGGACAGTGGTAGATTTCTTTCCAGCCAGTAGGGGTATAAGACAAGGAGACCCCCTTTCTCATTTCTTGTTTATTTTAACTGCGGAGGTTTTGGGGAAACTGATTCACAAAGCAGATTCTAGGGGGCTCATTAGAGGCTGGAGGGTTGGGAGGGTGGAAACCCCCCTCACTCACTTACAGTTTGCTGATGACACGATTCTATTTTGTGAAGGTGGTAATGTGAAGTTTATCAGGAATTTGAAGTCGATGATACAATTGTTTGAGCAAATGTCCAATTTGAAGGTTAACCTTGGGAAAAGTTGTGTAGTGGGGGTGAATTTGGAGGAGGGAGAGATCAGGGAGAGTGCTGAAGTGTTGGGGTGTGAAGTTTCAGGATGGCCTCTGAATTACTTAGGATTACCATTAGGTGATAATCCCAAGAGAGAGTTTCTGGAACCCGGTGATGGAAAGGTTTGAAAAAATATTGGTATCCTGGAAAAAGAACTACCTCTCTCTTGGTGGGAGAATTACACTAACTAAGGCCACACTTGCTAACTTACCCATCTTTTTCATGTCGGTGTTTAAAATCCCAGTGAAGATTGCTAACAGATTAGAAAAGATAATGAGAGATTTCCTGTGGGAGCCAGGAGAAGAGAAGAGGGATCATAGAGTTAGCTAGGAAATAGTGTGTAGGAGTAAGTCGTGTGGTGGCTTGGGGCTTGGGAGTATTAGGAGAAGGAATATGACTCTGCTGGGGAAGTGGTTGTGGAGGTTTCCTTTGGAGAAGGAGAAGCAATTCATGGGCTGGAGCACAATGGATGGGACGCTGGAATCAGAGCTAGGATCACAAGCAATTCTCCTTGGAAAGCCATTCATGACCTACTACCAGTTTTCATTCCTAATATCAGGTATGACTTGAATTCCGGTAACTCCATAAAGTTTTGGAAACAAACTTGGGTGGGGAGCGCCCCTCTAAAGGATCAGTTTCCGTCGTCTTTGTATGCCCTTTCTGATTTGAAAAATGTGTCGATCTCGTCTTTCACCACCCGGTCCTCTTTCATTTCTGGGATTGGGTGGAACTTGGGTCTAAGAAGGGATTTGATGGACTCAGACTTCGACTGTATTTCGAGCCTTCTTGCACTTCTTGATAACGTTGTCTTAGACCCCACTAGGGCGGATTCTAGAATTTGGACACCTACTCCCAATGGAATTTTCTCTTGTGCTTCGTTCTTCAAAGTCTTAAGTCAATCCACCAGTCCTACCTTGTCCCCTTTCCCTGTTGGTGAGGTTTGGTGCAGAGCTATACCTCCTAGGGTTGGTAGTTTTTGTTGGGAAGCCTATCTGGAAAGAATCAACACTGGTGATCTACTCCAAAAGAAGAGACCCAATACTTGCTTGTCACCTTAGTGGTGTGTTCTGTGTAAAGCAAATGGGGAGATTGGTTTTCACCAAATGGTGTCTTGCCACTTCGCGAGGTCATTGTGGGATTGGGCTTTTCTCCTTATTTGGATGCAGCTGGAGTCCCTCATCAGACATGCAGGGCCTTTTCTCCCCTTCCTTTTTCAGGTGGCGGTTAAAAAGGGGAAGGACAATGTGGAGAGGACTAAGGGCTGCAGTATGTTGGACACTGTGGGAAGAAAGAAACTCCAAGATATTCTCAGAAACTCAAAGAGGGTCAGTAGATCTAAGGGCTATCATACACTTTAGGGCGGTACAGTGGCTGAAATCTTTGGAAATATTCACAGATTACACTGTGGATGACATGTTGAGGAAGTGGGGTGAAATTGCAAATTGCACGCAGACCAAGTCAGTAATGAGTGTGGCTTGGACCCCCCCACCTAGTGGATTCATGAAATTAAACTTTGATGGATGCAGTAGGGGAAACCCGGGACAATCGAGGATCGGGGGTGTTTTTAGAGATGATAATGGGGTCATCTCTGCTATGTTCTCAGGCCCAATTGGAGTGGGTGACTCCCTTAGAGCTGAGATATGTGCAGTTATGGAAGGAGCCCGAAAAGCTAAGGAATTGAACATCAGGAAACTTATAATTGAAGGGGATTCAGAAGTGGTGATAGGGTGGCTGACTAAAGATTAAAATGATTTATGGAAGTATAATAATGAGAAGAGGAAATTCAAATGGCTGGTGCGGGAGATGGAAGTTAAGACATGTTAGATTAAAAGATCAGCTAATTCCTTAGCTGACGGGTTAGCAAAACAAGGGGCAGAAAGGGATTCTTTGTTTTGGGCTAAGCTGTAACGGTAGTGTCTTTGTATCTTTGTATTTTTTCCTTTCTTGAAGTTCTTTGTGACTTTTGGAAGATAAGTGTGTTTGTCTTCCACTTGTAAATTTTCTACTGATGAATTAATGAAAGTGTTATTGATCAAAAAAAAATTAATCGTATTCCTTTATGAGTCCCAATTTCAAACATTCATTTGGACTTTTCTCTCCTTAGTGGCCTCTATTTTCTATTCCCCCCATAGGTGTTTGGTTGTGTCTATTATGTTCATGTTTCTTCCTCCTCACTGGCTAAACTTGATCCCAAGGATATCAAGTGCATCTTCTTGGGGTATCTTGCATCTCAAAAGGGGTACAAGTGCTATCGTCCTACTTCATGGGAATGAATTGTTTCAATAGATGCCTCCTTTTTTGAGTCTACTCCCTTCTATGTTGCCAAAAAGCCCTCTCTTCAGGGGAGGTGGGCCACTTTGGGGAAGAGAGGGTGCCTGTCTTACCAGCTTCCACTCCTGTTCATCCCTCCTTTTTTTACTATAGTACACTGTACACCTGTTGCTGTTCCTATGGCCAGGAATAGATTTAACAGTTAAAGTCCTTCCTAGGGAAGGAACTGGAATACTTTTGATCTTCGATATTTCCTTGGAATTGAAGTCGGCAGATCAAAGAAAGATATCTTCATTTTCCAGAAAAAATATACTTTTGATCTTCTCAAAGGGGACTGGAATGATGGAATCTAAACTTACTGAAACTCTAATTTATCAGAATCATCACCTTGGGGATCAAGCTGGCTATCCTTAAATTGATGTAGTAAGGTTTTGGTGCCTGGTTGGAAAGTTAATTCACTTATCTCACTCTAGACCTGATATTGCCTATGCTGGTAGTGTTGTAAGCTAGTTTATGCGTGGTCCTAGAAGCATACATCTCGAGGTTACTCATGGAATCTTGAGATATCTGAAGTCATCTCCAAACAAAGGAATTCTTTTTTCTAATCATGGATATTTTCAGGTTGAAGTGTACACTGATGCAGACAGACTAGGCTAGATCCATTACATACAGGAATAGGAAATTACCTTAGGATATTGTTCATTTGTTGGAGGTAATTTGGTTGGTTGGTGAGAAGCAGAACATGGTTGCAAGGTCAAGTGTAAAGCTGAATTTATAACAATGGCACATCTGCACATGGTGTGTGTGAAGCATTGTGGTTGAAATTGTTGCCTAGTAAATTAGGAATTTGCCAACTGGTCCTTTGAGCTTGTACTGTGACAATAAGGCAGCCATTAGTATTGGCCATAACCTGTTTCTACATGACCACACTGAGCATATTGAATTTGATCACCGCTTTATTCGTGAGAAGTTTGTGGATGGTCATATTTGCACTCCCTATTCAACTTCATAGTCCCAACTAGCAGACATTCTCAATATAGGAGTTAACAAAGTTCAACTCACAGAACTTGTTCCCAAGTGGGGCAGGATAGATATCTTTGCCCCAACTTGAAGGGGAGTGTAGAAACAACATATTCTTTAGGTAAGGGTATTTTTAGGATTCATATGTTTGGGGCTAGATCGTATAGCATTCAAATATGTAAGGGCATTATTGTAATTCTGTCTTCCATCTTACTACAAGAAATAAAAGAGTTTGGAGTGATCGGGTATGATAACTGTGGACCCTTCACTTTCTCCCTCACTTCTTCCTCTTCTCGCCATCTCTAAACCCCAACTGTCTCTTATCTTTCTAATTTATCTATGTGAAGCTACTATCTTTCTTCTATTGTGTTCAATTTATGGGTGTAAAAAAAAATGTTCAACAGAGTTTTTTGGTCCCAAGCCCATTGCATGCTAACAACCAAGGTTCAATGTATCGATACAATCGGGGTGTATCGAATCATATATTTTGGTCCCCGATACACCTGTTTACAGGTGTTAATAATATTTAATATATATATATATATATATATATATATATATATAGGCATTTTGACATGTAACGAAATATACTTGACCAGTTTTCAAGAAATAAAGACGTCAAGACAAATCATTCCTATATAAACAGTATGCAAATGTCAATGTAAATACTTGTGCTGCTTCCTTTCTTCCTCGGGTTGATCTATATTGTTTCTTGATTTCTTCCCTTCTCTCCTTGGCCCTTCTCCTAGTCTTACCTGTAGCTTCTGAAATATTTTCCTGTTAAGAGTAATGGGAGAAGATTCTTGGAAGTGCTCTACTGGATAAGATGTGTGTCTTAATATGTTCGACACTCATTAGCTTTCATGATTTACAGACAGTGAGTGCTTTGGCAGGATATTAATTGAAACATAATTATTTGATTGTATAACTTAACACAGAAATATTACTTTTGTTATACTCGTATTCCCCAAATATTTGGGTGAAGGAAATATTAGTCAAGTTGCACATAATATTTATTCAGTTCTATTTGACTTGTTATAACCTTGGATATGCTGTAACTACTTTACAATGATCTGAAATTAGTACAAGTACATTTTTGTGAACCACTAAATGACAATAAATATCTGATAGTATATTGGTCTGATTTTTAGCGTGCAACAATCAAATTAGATGGTGAATATGCATTTGGATATGCCAAAGCAGAAGTTGGGGTTCACAGGTTGGTGAGAATTTCACCTTTTGATAGTGGAAAGCGCCGACATACATCTTTTGCTGCTGTAGCTGTTATTCCCATCTTGGGCGATGTTTCATCCCGATTTCAGATTAACGAATCTGATCTTCGCATTGAGCGGTTTCGTGCTGGAGGAGCAGGTGGCCAGCATGTTAACACAACTGAAAGTGCAGTGAGAATAGTGCATATTCCAACAGGAGTCACTGCTACTTGTCAAAATGAAAGGTATGCAGTACACGTAAGTCATGTATGCTTTCGCCATGCAGCTTTACAAGTTACTGTTAGATGTTTGGAAAAGAAATGTCTCCATTTTCTTCTCTACAACTACAACCCATAAGTTTTGCTTTCCTGCATGCTAAAACAGATCACAACATCAAAACAAGGCAATGGCAATGGCAGTGCTTCAATCCCGGCTAGACCAGCTTGAGATGGCTCGACAGGCTCAGTTGAATGCACAGCATACACAATCCCTCACCGAAATTAGCTGGGGCAATCAAATACGGACTTATGTCCTCCACGTATGTTCTTTGGCAGTAACCACCTTTTTTTCTTAGCCGCTAACATTTTAAAATTTAAACCTCACTAACTGCGTTTCTTCTGCTTTCCTGTTTCTTGCAGCCTTATCAGATGGTTAAGGATCTGAGAACAAACTATGAGGTCTCTGATCCTGATTCTGTTCTCGATGGTGATCTTGATAGCTTTATATTGAGTTTCCTATCTTCTTCCTTGGATAAAGATGAAGACAATCTGTGAGCGAAAATTGCACTTCACAATATCACAGTTCATTGGAAGAATCCCCATATTAAAAAATCTGGTTAAACAATATCAAACTATCGGTCCTATTAATGTGGGAGTTATGCCACATAAGCATCTAACAAGATCATTTTTGTCTACCCGCTCTGGATCTTGGCATTGGTATCAAGGGCTAATTAAATCAATACTATGATTTTAGGAAGCATATATGCTTTATATTGTCTTGTTTAGTATTGCTGTAATGAATGAGTTTATCTCATTCTCACTCTTTTACTTAATCCCCTACAATATCCTCCGTCCTGTACTTGCAAGTAGATTAATTTATAGTGCGACCATGCTGATCCTAATCTCAGTATCAGCATTCTCAACATTTTTAGCTTAGGGCTCTTACATACAAATAGTCAAACCCTTCTAGCTTCTTAGGCCAATCCATTATTTCTAATTCCAATTGAGAGGTTATTACTGCCTGCACTTTTGTCATTTCAGGGTGTTGTCAGTTCTTTTGAAAATATGAAACGAGATCCGGCATTTTTCATGTCGTTTATGTATAATAGAGTATGAAAAGGAGAAAACGTGGGTATGAAGTATAATATTTAATAGGAAAAAATATTAATATAGCATATTGTGCTTATAAGCATTTACCATACTTGAAACCATGCAAAGCAAAAGAAACGGCTGAACATGCATTGCTTCATTTTGATATAGCAGGTCGATCTGATAACCACGTTTTAGTAGCTCGGTGAGCATTATATCGTGGTTTTTAAAAACCTTGCATTATGAATATCCACCTTTTATTGAAATTTGGGAATCTTCCCTTGGCTATACTTTAGATATGTGATGTGAATATGTTCCTAACAGAACCGCTTCCAACATGATCAAACACTGCCCATTTCAGTATGGGTTCAGTGTTCACATGACCGTGCTCACACCATCTTCACAGTCATTTATGTTGCCATACGGTGCGAATAAATAGCTTGTCAAATCACTGCTCCCAGATGTAGACCGTAGAGGACAACGGTGCACCTTGAAATAAGCAGCTGCTGCATTTCATCTGGAATGAATGCATTTCCTCTATCTTTTCGTAAATTGAAAGATAAATGGACAAACAAAGTGGTAAGGAGACATTCAGAATATCAAATCATGTGCAGAAGTTATTGAGTCTCTTACAATGCATTGGTTCCTTTTAATCCAAAGGTGGAAAGTGGGGACCATTTTCTAATTTCTATGGTAAGGTTGCACCTTTAGCTATGTTTGGTTTAATTCTTATTTTTTTTCATTTTTATCTAAGATGAAATTCTAAAATGGATAAGAATGGGTAAAAATAGGTAGAATGGGAAAATATTGTTATGAACCAAACACTTTTCCCAAAAATAAATAAAAAAATTTGCGATATTCATTAATCGCCAGCGTAGGTCTCCAATAATCAATGTTTATGAGTTGGCATAAATGTTTTGTAAAAGTACTGTGTTTTTGTAAAAGTACTTCCATAAAAATACTTTTTTAAAAGTGCTTTTATAAAAATACTTTTTTAAAATTGCTTTCATAAAAATACTTTTTTAAAAATGCTTTCATAAAAGTACTTTCATAAAGTGCTTTCATAAAAATACTTTTAATACTTTTATAGAAGTGTTTTTGTAAAAGTGCTTTCGCAAAAGTAAACATCTATGGCAATAGTTTTATAGGCAAGAGTTTCCTCAAAGAATGAAAATGAGCAAGATGGGGCATGATTATTTCTCATGCTGCAAACTACTTAGTTTTTGTACCATGGGGCTAGAGGTGTAAAGTGGGGCGGGCCGCCACAAGCTATGCTGTCCTCCCTGGTGGGAAATTTGGGCCAAAGGGTAGGCCTTGGGCCTGGGCCGAACCGGGCTGCACTATATTTTTTCATTTTTTTTTGTTTTTTTTGAAAATTTTGATTTCTTTTCTAAGTAATATTGTAAAACTAAAATATTTAACTTTCGTATGAACTTTGGGAATTGGAAACTATTTAAAAAATTAAGAAATGAGAAATCTAAGTTATTTAACACATAAATGAAAAAAAAAATTAACCAAATCAAAATAAGAATGATGAAATAACAAATTGGAAGAAAAATAGGAATTTTATTTTATTTAAATTTGAATGGTACAAATCAGTGAATTACAAAATGATTGGATCATTGCATACTTGGATGAATGAAATATAAAAATGGAATAAATTAATAAAATATAAAGAATACAATATGGTTACAAATTGAAAATACAAAATTACATTGTTAAAAGTTTAAAAAAGCATATCAAATAAATTAAATAAAATTAAAAAAAATTACAATAATTTGAAAAATGAAAAATTCTATACAAGTAGTCAAATTCATGAATCATCATTCATGACTTTCATCATCTGCTTCAGGTGAAATGTCCGATGTTGTATCATGCCCTCCCTTGTCTTGTAATCTATCTTTTGCATCTAGCCAATCCTTGAAGCAGATGCACATCTCTATGCTCTCATCGTTCATGCAGCTTCTTTTGTCATCCAACACCCTAGTACCTGTACTAAAACAAGACTCTGATGGAACTGTAGACACCAGAGGGGTTAGTAGATCACGTGCCATGACGGTGAAAACCGGATAATTTTTCGAGGGTTCACTCCACCAAGCTAAAATATCAAAATTATTTGATACTTCACCTAAATTAGAAAATTTTGCTTTTAAATAAAAATTAAATTCAATAAATGAACTTGTTGTAAAACTAGCAGATTTTTGCCTTCTACTTATTAAATAAAAAAATTTTTCTCTTCTACTACTGGGCTCAAGGTCAGAAATAGAAGAAGAAGATGATGAATAAGTTGTAGGAATATTTTCTACAACTTCAGATTCATACAAACTGTACATTTCAAATAATAAATTATTAATTTCTTCTTTTTTATTTCCTATATCAATATTCATATTTTCACAATATGTTTCAAGTAAAATATCTAAACCATCTTTCTTAATTCTAGGGTCTACTATTGTAGCTAAACAATAAAAGGGAGAAATGTTCTCCCAATATTTTTTAAATTTATTTTTCATAATTTCAACAATACATTGAAATTGTGGATTATTTCTATATTTAGCAAAACAACCACTAATTACCATTAATTAATATGGTAAATTACAACTAGTTGAATAATAAATTCCAGATAATTCATTTGTTGCATCATAAAAATGTTTTAAAAAATCTCTTATATAGACCGCCATTTCCTAATCTTCCTCAAATATAATATCATTCGTCATTTTTAAATTATAAAAATCATAAAGAATTTGTTTATGAGATATACAACTTTCTAACATAGCATAGGTAGAATTCCACCTATGCTTTACATCTAATATAAAATGTTTAGATTTTAAACCATAATTTTGGCATAAATATTTAAATTATTGTTTTCTTGCCCCTAAACTTTTTATATATATAATACAATTTCTAATTTTTGAAATATGAGTAGAAATAATATTCAAGGCATCTTTAATACATAAATTTAAGATGTGACATGCACATCTAATATGAAATAATTTATCATTTAAGCATGGCTTTAATTGAGATTTTAAAATATTTATTGTAGAATCATTATTGTTGGCATCATCAAAACTAATAGAAAACAATCCATAAGCATGCAAAGTATTTAAAATACTTGCAACAATAGCTGAGCCACTATGTAGCCATTCAAGCCTAGTAAAACTTAAAATTCTTTTATTCAAAAGCCAATTTTCATCAATGAAATAACCGGTAACACAAATATAACTAATATTAAATTTGGATGTCCAAACATCCGAAACAATTGCAACTTTAGAATTAAGATTTGCTAACAAAAAAAATAGATTTTGTTTATATGAATAAAAAAAATTTAAAGCATTAGATCTTATAGTATTCCTAGAAATTTTTTTATATTGTGGGTTTACAGAACTACGCAACTATTTTTCTAACTTTGGATCTTCAGCTAATATAAATGGTTGTTCTACATGTACAATATACTTAGCAATATACTTAGCAAGTTCTACATGTACCAAAGCTAGTCCCCCTCTCAATCTGTGTTTGGGTTGTATCTCTCCCTTCATCTTCCTCTCGCTCATGTGTGAGCAGATGTCTGCTCAAATGACCCGTACCACCCTTGCTACAATAACTAAAGTCCTTCCTATATTTTTGGCAAACGACCCTTTCCCCTTTCCATCAATATCCTCTATTTTGAAAACATTCCAAACCGGGCTACTCAACTTAGAAGCCCTCCTTTTTCCCCTAGTATCACTACTACCGGGGGTGAAAGTTCCACTTCCATTGACATCAATCGCATCAGTACTAACACTATCGTAATGCGATTGAATGTCATCCATGGTGAACATGTTGGGGAATCAATTTTCAAAAGAGCCGACCATTTTTTTAATTCTAAAAAGATAAAAATTAATCTAATTTGACTTGCCTAGATTGCTGGTTCAAAATTCCAACTTGATTTCAACGGTTGAAGCCTTTCAACATCCAAGCCTCCCGAATCGAGACAATTAAGTTGGTTGAGCAGGCCTTCTTGTTGAAAGTCAAAATTCGATAAAGTTGAGACTTGAGAATTGGAGAATGCAGAATCAGACAACCAGCTAATCAAAATTCCTCAAATTGCAGATAATTGAGAATGTATGAGTATGTGTGAGAGAGAGAGAGATAAGAGATTAAGAGAATTATTGAATTGGTATGATGAGAATGGTGGAGGATAAGGCTATTTATAGGAATTGAACATAATTCAATTGCCCAAAATACCCAAAAAAACTATATGTTATTTGATTGTTGGGAGGGGTATTTTGGTCATTGTAAAGTTACTTATGACTTTACCCAAAATGCCCCTCTAAACTAGTTATATACTTGGGGGGCATTTATGTCATTTTCAATCCACCATAAGCAAAATACACAAATACCCCCCTAATATGGTTGTTTATAGTTGTTGGGGGGTATTTCTGTAACCCCCCACCAAAAAAAATTGAAACTAACAATTGGGCCTCTTTGGAGGGGGGGGGGGGGGGGCAATGGCTATATTCTTGGGCAGGCCGAGCGTAGCCCACTATGGGCCGTGCTTCATGCTGTCGCGGATTGGGCCGTGTCAGCATGCGGGCCCATGGGCCTCAAACCCCCAGCCTAGCACGGCACGGACCTCCATGTCGGGCCTGGCATGGCCCGTGGGCCTTTGTGCCGGGCCGGTCCAAAATCGGGCGGCCCGACCCAATTTACACCTCTACATGGGGCTAATTTTTCATTCTAAGAAGAATATAGTCATGGCAAGAATTTTATAACCAAACACTCTAATGTTATTCATTCTTGCCCATTTTTGCCTAGAATGAGAAAGAATTAAAAGAACGAGGCACAGAGCAATGAATGGGCAGCCATGACCGTAGCAACTCATGTAAAGACGCTTAAACGCCAAAGAAAAAAACAAAAATAAAAAGAGAACCAAATATGTGACGGATTGAAAAGTAGTAATGAAATAACAAATCCAAGAAACAAATCAAGTATGATTGCATTACAAGGGGTGTTCGAACACCCCCTAAATAAACCAAAACAAAAGCAAGCAAAGAAAACAAAATTGGGTGAACTAAAGCAAATGAAAACAACTTTTACGAATTAATACCTGAATCAGGATAAGTGTATGCCAGCCTTGTTGAACAAAGACAGGAGGTATAAGAAATCCACTTGTGTGAGCCTGGAAGACCTCTTCTCAAAATCTCCCTGTTTCAAAACTCCCAAAACTTTATCTTTAACTCGAGACCCCTCCCCTCCTGCATCACCATTCTCCACCTCCATCTCATCTTCATCTCTTCCATCTTCTATCCATGCTAAGGTCCTCAAAGGTATCTCCTAAAACAGACACATTCATCTCTGTATCATTTAAAGGCCCCTTTTGTGATTGTTGTAACACTTGCAGGTTTTTGTAGTTCTTCTCTAGCAAAGAAAGGACAGTTTTCTGCCTGAATATTGAACCTAGAGTTTTGTTCTTCCGGTTGGAGCAAATTCTGATTAACCTATCACATCACTTGAATTCACAGGGGGATGTGGTTTTCTTGGCTCAATTCGGACCACAGAGGAGTCTCCCTTAGGTGAAGACCGGAAATTGTTCTTTCCTACTTTGAGAAGATGATTAACACGGGCTAGCAGTTGGGTGTTCACTGAAAGGTGGAAATAGAGGTTATCTCCAGACTGAGCAATAAGTCCCATGGCAAATTCTCTCTGAAACATAATAACAGCACACCTGAAAGCTGGTCAATGTGACAGCAACTTAAAGGTGAGTGAAGAAGAGATTTGATAAGGGATGTTCGCCACACAATATCAAAATGGGGAAGATCACACTTGAGCACATCTCCTTGAATAATCTGTTTACATTGAATGGTTAACCCTAATTAGTCTGAAGCTCAAGGACATGAAGCATAGTAGACTAACATATACAATGACATTGATAAAGATAAAGAAGGTTCAACCACCATTGCATAGGACAGAGGACCGTGACTGAAAGCAAATCTTAAATCATTACTAAGTACTTTCTAATACGGTTTGTGATAGAGGTTAGAGGAGTTAAACCTACTAGAGGTAATAAGTTTCTACATAAATTGTTGTTTTAGATGTCTTTTAATCTAATGGTGCCAAGTACACAGATAGGAGAGAAAAACTACTGTTTGGGTTGGGGGGTTCAAAAACTAAAGGCAAATTCTCGTATCAGTGGTGGAGGTGTCAAATTAGGGTTTATGAGAGAGAAAAAAAAAAAAAAACTAGCAGGGGCTTATCTGTGTAAACAGACAACCATTGTCAAACCACACTAAATGCAGAATTGTCTTCTTTCTGGGTGCATAAGCTTCTCTTCCTGGTTTGCTCTGGATTTAGTTTTACATATTATACCGGGGCAATAATTTGCATAGCATGTCATACTTGAACAACACAAATATGAACAACTAAGGTTGCTGGTTTGCAGTGGACGCAGTAAACATTACGAAGCCATAGTGGTTTCTGTGTCATATTTTATATGTAATATGCCCAATTCCTAGATGTTCATGGCACCCTGCAAACCAACAACGGCAGCATTTCAAGCCCATATATTGCAGCAATGCATGTACACTGAAAGTCTGAAACTAAAAGAATAAATTACGAAGCTGTATTTTTCCAAGGATGGAGCTTCAACGGAGAAAGCAACGAATCCTCTACCTAAGCGAGAGGAAAAAGCAAGTAGAAAAAAAACCAAACAAGAGAGGAAAGAATTTAGAAAATGAGAGATGGAAAGTGGATGTATCTATACATACCGTCAACCGATTGGAAAACGGTATCCCTTAGAAGCGACACTGCAATTCGAGCATCCAATTCGACGGCAATCACCTTCTTTCCGATCTCGAGTAGCTTCTTGGTGAGGTTTCCTGTACCAGGACCAATCTCAAGGATCGCATCCATGCTTTTGATTCCAGATTCCTGAACGATCGTGACGACGAGCAGAGGATTCTTGAGTATGTGCTGTTCCTTTTGATTTGTGGAAAGGTATACCACCTTGAAAGTGGTTTGTCGTAGCGCGGGAAGGCTTTTCCTTCTTGATTTGGTTGCTAATCAGCAATGCCGTGAACTGATCAGATTAGCTGAACGCATTTAAGCAGTTAAGCGGGCCGTAAAAGTAAAACCCATGATAAACGCTCCACGATGCCAGTCACAATCATTCAATAATTTCAATCGCTCATCTCATTCTGCGTCCCATGGATCGTATGTAGGACTGGCATTGGGGGCGTTGTCCTTTTAAGGGTGTCAATGGGCCGGTTTTGGATCCCTCATATAGTGCAAAATCATTTTGGACGGATTGGTCTATCTATAATAAATTTATATTAAATTGGATTAAGTCAATAATTGCTCCGTTGATATAAGATAAGAATATGGGTGTTAATGAATCGGGTTTGGATTGAAATCAATTTAAATCAAAATGAATTAGGAGAATGACTGATTAAACCAGGGTCAGATTTTGTAGGCCCAAAGTATAGTTGGAGTGGATGCTAATTCGGAATTGATGTCAATACACAGGCGAACATTGGTGTGAAGAGTAGGAGTTTTTAACCTTTTAAATGTTTATAACTCTACAGTAAAAATCAGAAATCTGCATTGAACCTGTCCATACTTTTCCAAAATGAATTTGAATAAATTGAACGATCTAGATATTGAATTGGATGGGTCCAAAATATTCTATAAATTGAATTCGATGGGCCATTTATAATGGATTGGACCAAATCCAATCTAATTGGCACACCTCCTTGTCACTTGTTTGCGCAAGTGACTGTGTAAACACTTGAGTATGAGACCACCAAAAAAAACACGAGACACTAGTCAGTCGTCAGAGTGTGAATGGAAATGGAAGACAAGTGTAGCGAAAGTGTAGGTTGGGCGTTTCAAAAAATAGCATATATAGACACTTGCCAACTCAGCAATGAGAAACATTTCCTACCTTATGCTGTTTGGAAGGGTGTTTCAAGAAGTGGGCCATATGGGTGATTCGGTGTAACACCTCTCCTTGATTTTTGAGTGACATATTTTAAAATCTAATGGTCCAAACTATCCTTTGTGCATATTTTAAAATCCAACGGTTGATTTTGGATGAAAATCACATCCAACGCCCAAACTCAAATGATAGGGGCGTTGGGAGGAAACATGGATTGAAATACCAAACATTAATAGATCAATAATCTGTAAAAACAGATTTCAGAATATTGATACGTATCGACCTCTATAAAGAGATTCCCGTTAGGCCCCTACAGAGATTGTATTGAGGTTTTGATCGGCTCAGGGGGTGGACGGACCTTTAACCGTCCTCTATGAACCAGATTTGAAAAAAAAAAAAAAAAATACTGATACCACCCAATAACCTCTACCAACATATCAGACGTATCGATATTTTGAATATTGGGCTATCCCTCTGCAGCTATCCTTGTGAAAAGCCCCTCACACTGATAAAGGTTTGGGGCATGGGAGTTTTATTTACAATTTCAATGATCCACGAAACATGAGATCTCTCTCCCTCAATCACCACATCACCGTCCACATATGCACCACGTCAAATGCATGTTTCGTGAAACACAAAGCTGTTGGGGAAAGCGAGAATTTTTTACTTCCCCCAACCAAGGTTCAAAATATCGATACACCCGATATACTAGTAGGGACGTATCAGGCGTTTCAATACTTGTTTTTTACTTTTTTTTTCTGAAACTAGTTCAGGGGAGCCGGTCTAAGACCCCTCCATCCCCTAAACCGGTCAGACTCCCGATACACCCACTGTAGGAACGTATCGGAAGGGTCATGGAACGATACATATCAGCCGATACGTAACGATACATTGAACCTTGCCCCCGTCTCATTGCACGAAAATCCACCCATTTCCGTTTATCGGTGTTTTTTTTCTTTTTTTTTTTTATAAACAGTCGCACAAACTGCCGGTTAACCTCTAATACGTTTATTGCGCCAAACGCCTGTGGCACCCTACGTGGCAGCGTTTATTGAGAAAACGCCCACGGTTCCAAACACAGCCTTAAGTGGTGGAAAATAACTGACACTCCACTAACCATTTAGGATATGCATGCCTATTGTAATTATTAGAGATGGAACACCACTAAACAGACCCAATGGGTCCAAATATTGTTAACTATTTAACTTTTTTTTTCCCTTTTCTTTTCTTCTTATTCCTGATGATTGATGATGGAAGTGAGCATCTGTCTATACAAGAATAAATTTCTGGTGGTTGTGATTTTCCACAACTGGCTCTTTCTTCAGATCATTCTCTCCCCAACAACAATCTTCCCAAAGGAAAACCAACAAATCCCCAAAATTGGATCAATGGGTACAAATCAAAGACCTTGCAATAAATAAAAATTAAAAGAATATCTACAACAAAACCAGAATAAGCTTTGCTCAAACCTCATCGGAGACTGATCCTTCTACAAAATTGTCTCTGCTGAGGACTACAATGAAGACAGAGCTCGTGTAAACCAATCTGCTAGGCGTCTCATCTTTCCTGCAAGTTCTGCATTTCTCACAAAGTATGATTGGGCATTTGACAGTGCAACCGAGATATCATGCTTCACGGCCTCCAATTTGCGATAGTAATTATGCTCTAACCTTGACTGGACTAATTCAAGTGATAGTGGAACAGGAAATCTGCAACAATCCCAAATAGCCAAAATTGTTTCATACAACATCCTACTCAATTTTGCACTAAAAACAAATAAAAATAGGGCTCAACTATGATACCAGAAAAAGCTTGTAACCAATCAACCAGTAACCAATCAGGTGGCATTTATCAAAATTCAACTGGAATGGGGGTGTTGATTGGTCAAAGCTCCACTGGTATCATGTCTTTCCGGTAACATAGATTTTCCTGAAAAATAAGATCCTCTGGTTTACAAATCAGCACGCCAGGAATCTTGATTTAGAATCAAGTTTAATTTTATAATATTCATCTCATACAATTATTCTAAATTTGTTACTAGAATCTTCGAGGGATCAGCTCATTACATACCATAATTACAAAACAATGTTACTATATATATAAGCATTTATTAAATCCAAGATAAATTAAGGATTTGTCAAGTTGAGAGAGAAAGAGAGAGAGAGAGAGAGAGAGAGAGAAAGGGGTAAGGGGATACCTATTTAGATAATCCGACTTCTGTGCTACTTGTTTCAGCTTCTGAATCCCGTAAGGGTCCTGCAACATTCATAATAGAATCACAACCTCATATAAACTTTGAATTAAAAAACAATTCAGAAAACCTTAATAACTGGCCATCCACACAAAGGTTGGAAGAACTTTAACCTATAGATAACTCTTAGATACTCCAGAAAAGAAATGCAAAAAGAAATACAGAAATTTATAAGCCAAATAAGAATAGAAGGCAAACCTGACTTCTGTTTGCTGACTGCTCTAACTTGGCAAAAAGAGATAACAGCTTCCCACTGCTTTCATAATCAATATGAGGGTGCTCCCATGGGATATCAGGATCATGCAACTCCCAAGGGCTATGTGGATGAGGGTTTGCAGGATCACTCTTGTATTGAATAAGATATCTTTCCCATGGGCTGTCTGGAAATTCAAGAGACTTGGGTTTTACAACTGTAACACGACCTTCCCACCAACTCCCACCTTCCTCATCTGCATTCCTCCACCAGACTTGGCATTTATCCCTATGTGTCCAATTTCTCTTAATGGCAGAATCATACCTTGTCCTTTCCACAAGAAAGTCTGGAAAATTGATCAATTCAGGCAGAGTCAACCTGAATCTTTTACCAAACTCACTGGAAGAAGGATCTGCAAATTCAAGTGTGATTTTACAGCAGCTCTCCCCGGATCCAGCAAGGGTGGAATAATCAAGACCTTGAACCTTACAAAATTCAACAGCTCTTATGTTCCCCTTAAATGACCTCCAAGGCCCTACTTCAGCTGAACGACTGGATTCTATATACTCTTGATGGCCCTGAAATAACCAAAGCCAACATGTAAACCATTGTACATAAATAATTGAATGCCATACTACAATCAAGAACTTTTTATGGATCATAAACACTAATTCATAAATGAAGTACCTACCTGCCTAAAATATACAACTTCATCACCTAGCTGGGGAATATATCTGTAGCTCTCTTCATGCTCTGCCAATGTCAACCATGACAATTTTCTTGCTGAATGATGTGCCTTCCTCTTATCTGAAAGATTCAAGTCATTGTCATAATTGCCCCTTCTGTTTCTAGATGACCTTAATCCAACGGTCACTTTTGAACCTGACATCCAATCTTCACATGGGATCTGCTCACGATTGTTTGTGGTCAACTTCTCTACATATTTTGATGTCCCCACTGATCCATAACCTTCCCTCTCTTTTGTTGTTGCCTTTGTCCCTGTTGATCTTGTTCTACGGGTGCCATCAGGTCCAGCTTCAGGGAAATCTATTTTTACATCAAGGTTATGGTTGCTAGCATTTGAAATACTTTCATCCAAACCACCAGTATCCCCTTCTAGACAATTTGTTAATCTGTATGACTTTGACCTTTTGTAAACAGCATTGTACATCTTATTGTTGGAATCTGAATGCAACTTCCCTAAATCTTCCAAACTGGACGGACTGCAACCTGTATCAATATGTGCATCAGGTTTTCCTAAGCCATGCCAGTCCTCATGACTGTCTCTTAATGCACCTTCATCCTCTTCAGCTACTCCTGAATTTATATTCTGTTCCATGTGCAGGATATTTTCAGACATTAATTCACCTCTAGAACTTTCCCAGTCTGTTATTCCAACAGCGGACTTTTGCTTGGAAGAACTTTCAGGGTCCAAAATCCTTTTTGATCTGATCCTCAACTTAGTATGAATAGATTGAGGGTTCTCCTTGACTTCTTTGGAGTGTTCACCTCCATTCTGAGAGCTAAAGAGAGAAGATTCAAATTGATCATCATTAGTTGTATCAACTCCTTTTAGTGAGTCATCATAATTTTTACAATCACCAAACTCAAGCTGATCTTTGGATTCCTTGCTGGCATTCCCATTACAAGTGCCCAGTTCAAATGACGAAGATGCATGCATGTAATCAGGAAATCCAAGTTCTTTATTTCTTGCACCATCCACACTCTCTAAATTGATTGCTGTCAAGTCTTTCCCATCATCATCAATCTTACCTTCTATCCTATCTCCATGGTTCTGAACTTCTGAAGGAAGTGATGTATCATGTTCAGATTTCACAAATCTGTTGACATTCTCATTTCTGGCATGACCATCAAAACCCACAATAGATCCAAGGGATGCATCTACTGCCATGGCATCTGCAAATTTGAAACGCTTGGACGAACGAGCCTTGACCTCTCCCCATTTAATCTTGTTTTCCTTGTAGCCTGCAGATAACTCCAAATGATCATCAACCCTTCCAGACTGTGTTCTCTCTCTTGTTTTTGTTCCAGCACTACTTTGAAACTGCAGACTTTCAACTGCATCACCAGAAGAGGAGCCAGGATCATAGGATCCTACACAAGTCTTGTTTGCTCTAGTAGTTTCTTGATGAAATCTGGATGATGAGCTCATTAAATCAACATGCTTGCCAGATTCGGATCTTGTGTTCTCTGGAGGAATAAGCTTTTTTGAATCACGAACAGGCAATTTCAAAACCAACCTCTTCCTGTTTCCAACATTCATCTGAGATTCAGAAGCCTCAGGAGGTTTGACAACATTGTCAAGATCATCTAAGGATGTATCTTTCCCTTTTGAATGTTTCTGTTGCAGATTCTGCATAGATCTATCAGATTCATAGTTCTGAACATTTGAATCTTGTAGCACTGAATCACTTTCTGATGAATCATTTTCCACGTTTTCTTCATCTTCTCCATCTGTTGATGCTCCACTAATCCGAGAGAACAAATTCAAAGCATTACGTGCAGCAACTCTCTGAGGTCGCAATGACTTTGATGCAGAGGATTTCTTCCTTGAAGCTTTACGGCCATTTCTTGATTTCTTACTCCTATTACTCCTGGGCAAAGTGCCATCACACTCATCCAGATTCCTCCTCTTAACACGCCTCCCAGAAGAAGTTGTGAACTCAACCTACAAAAGTAATGGAAGCTTAATACTTAGTAGGTGTGGACAAGAATATCAAATGAAAACCCAAAAGAACAAAACTTACTTCTGCCTTGTGTTTTTTCCTTTTTGATCTGCGAAGGCTATCTTTAAGACTGTGTTCAACGTCACTATCTTCTACACTGCATGCTGAATCACCAGACGAGCTGGTATTTAAACTTCCCTGCTCTCCTTCACTAGAATATTCATCAGTAACATTGTACTCTGAATCAGTATCATCACTCTGGATTTCATTTTCTGGTTCCCAATCCATTGCATCAATAAACTCCGGTAATGGTTCAATCATTCTGTCCAGGTCTGCCAGTGGCAGCAGTTGGTAATCTGGGAGGCCAAGAGTAATATCCGCTCCAACGGCATATTTTATGGAGGGAGGACGCCACTCAATATTCAGAGCACCTAATCGTCGTTGCTGATACATACTCTGATAAGGTTCTGGGTAAGGAATCATACCTGACATTGTCCAATAAAAATTCAGTGTAAAAGAAACGCTACTTCCAAGAATAAAAAATCAGAAAGTAGAACCCTAATTGAGTTGGTGAAAGAACATGATTACACACTTGAGTCACAAAGGAGATCTTGCATATTCCTTAGATATGGATTTTGCTGAGTTTCCTGCATCAATATAGCAATGCTTTCAGTAGAAGTAAGAACATGGGACACAAAAGATCATAGATAGTAATTCAATCCTGCATTGATGGACACTCATTTTACTTGGGTATATTCATGTGAGACAAGCGGTGCACAATGAAGTTTGTTTGTAAATTACAAAAAGTTGTTTTAGGCCATTTTACATTGAAACAGGATATTTATACCAAGTGGCTGATAGCCATGTTGGGCTTCCATTCAAGATGATAGAAACAAAACCTTTTTTTGTCTGTTTCCAGCCATGTTTCACTTGTTATTTGATTGATCTTTTAAAATAGCTTCATGTCCTAATACTTTTATGATGTATTTCCATTCCATCCTCGTTTAGAGAAAACAAGGAGATAATGTATGCTCATATTTTGAATTCTATTTCCTTATCACAAATTCAAATAGTGCAGAGGCGGAACCTGAGGCAATAGCACAAAACAGACATGGACTCCAAGACAACTTTGCTGCTCAAGAGAACTAACAGGAAAACAACATATGTTCTAATGGAAGCTTCAGTAAAGTGGAAATAAACTAAGAAATGGAGAACAATAAAAAGAAGGCGCCATGAAGGTGAAGTCACACCATCAGAGGAAAAAGAGCTTCCCTTCTCAAACCACAAATTACAGAGAAAAAATGGCAAACTTCATTTGTTTTTTTTTTTGTTTTTTTTTTTTGAGAAGTATCAATTCAAAAGGAAAGTACAAAGACAGCACTCAAACTACATAACCAATGGGAGAGACAAACAGGCTTTTAAAGTCAAAAAGAGAACTGTAAAAAGAACTGTCAACTTTTAGCTGAATCGAAGACCAGGAAAACAGCTTCCCCACAATCTTCTGCCACACTTCCTCTTCTTGAAAACTTTTGTTTTGGAATATCCTTGAGTTTCTTTCTTGCCATATAGACCATAACATAGCACCTGGAATCAGATACCATAGAACTTTCCCTTTCTTGCTTAGGCCTTGTACCCTCCAATTGTTGACAAAATCAGCCATTGATTCTGGGAAGCGACTTCTGATTGCAAAAAATCTGAAAATCCTCACCCATATTCTGTGACTGAAGCTCCAATGCAATAACAGGTGGTCAACAGTCTCATCATCACTGTTGCACAAGACACGTCTTTTAGAATCAATCACCACACCCCTTCTAACCAGGTTGTCTCTAGTAGGAATCTTGTTCAGGTAAGCAGCCCAAATAAAAAAAGAGACCTTCGATGGAATGTGCTTGCACCATATTATATGCACAGGAAATTCCAGATCTTCCTCTTGGGCCAGCTTACCATAGAAAGGTTTCACCGAGAACTGGCCTTTGCTATCTACAACCCAAAACCTTTTGTTTGCTGGGTCGATTTGAGTATTGTACAATCTTTGAAGAAGCCTATTAAATGGTTCAATCTCCCAATCATTCAAAGCCCTTCTGAAAAGAGGATTCCAGACAAGCATCCCATTTTGAGACTGGACACATTCAGCTACTTTTGCCTCCTTGTTTGCTGCAATTGCAAATAATTTGGGGAAATCATCCTTTAGTGTATTGTTACCACTCCAACGATCCAACCAGAAGTCAACTCTAGTACCCCTTCCCACTACAAATTTGATATCCTTGCTGAAAGCAATATAGCTTTTTTCGATTCCCTTCCAAACTGAACAACCATACGACTGATTTGCATCAGTAGGGACCCAACCTTCACTTCTTGTACCATATTTTGCTTCAATTACTTGCCAAGTAAGGCTAAATTCATTTCCTGAATTCTTCTAATTCCTAGCCCTCCGTTCTTTTTTTTGTTTACACACCTTTCCCAGTTAGCTAAATGAATTTTCTTGCTCTCCTTCCACACCATCCAAAAAAACTCTCTTATTTCCCTCTCAATCTGGTTTGCAACTCCAGCTGGAATTGGAGTTGCAAATAAACAGGTAGGGATGAGAGGAAAGCAAATAAACAGCTGGAATTCTTCTAAGGAAAGCAAATAAACAGGTAGGGATGAGAGGACATTCATGATTAGAGTGACCTTACCTCCCTTTGATACGTACCTCAATTTCCATCCAGCCAACCTCTTCTCAATCCTCTCCAAAATTGGATCCCAAATAGACTTGGAGTTGCACCTAGCCCCTAAGGGCATTCCCAAAATTGGATCCCAAATGGGAACTTACCAACATTAAATCCCCAAGAATCAACCCAAGACTGCAGCTCTTGAACCTCTCCCACTGCCACCAATTCACTTTTCTGTAGATGCATCTAGGGAGCAACTTGACGATTTAATGGCCATTCTCTAGTCCATTTCATTAATCCCAACAATAAAATGCCTTCTATAGAGATAGGTGGATTTGCCTTTAAGGCAAACCCTAACCTGGAAAGTAACAATAGTATCTACAGAAAATCTTCTAAAAGGACCATTTAGGTTCACTATAAACTAATGAAAGTCTATGGGCTTGGGCCTGAATGTATAAGACTTTAAGGCTCATGGGATTGATTGCATTATTAAATCAACTGCATTAGATATTTAAATTAGCCTTTATTTTACAAATGGATTTATTACATCATACAATTGAACTAAATAAAGCCATTTCTCAGCTATTTGGATTTGGCAGTGTTAACGCTAATCATCATTTTTCTCTATCAGATATAAAAAGTCCTGAAATCTTCCTCAATACTTCAGTTAAGATCTTTTTTCAGGCCCTCTCTTTAAGTTTGCATCAAAGCGTACTCTTACTTCAAGACGCCAAGGCAGGCTAGGTGACAAGGGGCGTCTTGTCACCTAGTCAACTAGGTGATGGATTTTTTTTAAGTAAAAAACATATATCCTAGAGCAGTTCTCTAGGTTCCATAACCATATTTCCTTAATAAGTATCCACAATTTTCATAAAAAAAAGCATAAACTTCATGTTAAAGTATACAAAATCAATATATTCCAACATACTCATGAGAAGAAAAAGAAGAAAAGAAAATTCAAAAAATATAGGCACTGAACTTCAATTTTTGTTATAGGAAAAGAAGAAAAGAAAATGTGGAAGAAGAAGAAAAAGAAAAAGATGTGAAAGAAGAAAATGTGTTGATTAGACAACAGTTTAAGTTCTTCCTTATTTATTCAGGTTTTGAAGTCTTTGGGGTTCAATACATCATTTAGCAATGTTTGTGTTGATTAAACCCTAACAAATAAGAAAATAATAAAAAGAAATCAGTATATAAACACACAAAATAAATATTGTAATTTAATAATGTCTATTTTATAATTATAAAATCAAAAATTAAGAATATAAAACACACTGTACAAAACGGCTTGGCAATTAGGCAAGGCAAGCCACCAAGGGCGCATTGTCGTCTTGACAACTATGCTCTCGCATTTGTCCAGTAACTGATCTTCAATACATTTTTCATCAGAAACCTGATCTTCAATACATTAGTTAGAATAAAGCAAAAATTCCTTGACTAAAGCCTATTTAATATTATAATTGTTTTAATTAGACTAGGTGGTACTTGCAGTCAGCCTTTAGCAATTTTGAACTACATCGTTAGCATGTATTAATGCCTCAGGCTAGGGGTGTTCATGGATCGGATCGGGTCGGTTGTAGGATTTTTCTCAACCGAACCGACCTAGTCGGTTTGATAAACAACTAATCCAAAACCAACCGATTATAAGGGAAAACCGATCCAAACATGAAGGGTCGGTTTTTCTATCTTTTTGGAAGTCTGGGGTAGACCAATTCCTCCCAGAGTTAGTGCATTTTGTTGGGAAGTTTTCCTTGAAAAATGTAACACTTGTGACTTACTTCAAAGAAAAGACCTAATTAGTGTTTATCCCCACACTAGTGCATTCTTTGTAAGAAGAATGGTGAGAATTGTTATCACTTACTGGTTTCTTGTCCATTTGTTTCAGAAATCTGATGTTGGTTTTTCTATCTTTTTGGATGCAGGTGGACCCCTCCCTCAAATGTACAAAGCCTATTCCATTATACTACTGTTAGGGGGCTGAAGAAGAGAGGGAAAATTGTATGGAGATGTGTAAGAGCAGCTGTATGTTGGACAGTTTGGGAGGAAAGGAACCAACGGACCTTTCATGGGAAAAAAAGAAATAAAGGTGTAATTACTGAATTAATTTCCATAAGGGTGATTCAGTGGGCTAAGACTTTGCACATTTTTTAAAACTACTCAGAAGGAGATATCATCAGGAAGTGGAAAGAAGTGGCTTGGTCAGTTCCAAGGAAGAATGTAATTCACCCAATTTGGTCCCCACCAGCTTCAGGGTTCACTAAATTAAACTTTGATGGCAAAGGAAATCCAGGTCTGTCGGGTATAGGGGGAGCTTTTAGGGATGATGAAGGTCGAATTATCGCATTGTATTCGGGTCCTATTGTCTGGGGGGACTCTCTGAGAGCCGAAAAATATTGGCTGTTATGGAAGGTTTAAAAAGAGCTCAAGAATTAAATATCAGAAACCTGATAGTGGAAGGTGATTCTAATTTGACTATCAACTGGTTAATGAAAGATGATTCTAGTTTGTGGAAGTTTCTGAGTGAAAAGAAGAAAATTAGATATCTCATACAAAATATGGAAGTCAAATTTCAGTGGACTAAGAGGTGTGCCAATTCCTTAGCAGATTCATTGGCTAAACAAGGGGTGGGAAGAGATAATCTGTTCTGGGCAGCATTGTAATCTGAAATGTTCTCCTGGGAGGGTTAAGAGTTTTTACCCCTCCCTTTGTATTTTTCTATATCAATATCTCTGAATAAAAATATTTGTTATTTATCAAAAAAAAACACGAAGGGTCGGTTTGGGTCGGTTTTTCGGTTTGGTCGGGCCATTTTGGGGATGGTCAATTGGTCAAACACCATCTTTGTGTAAGTCTCTTTTTCCTATTTATTGATTTGCAATCTCTTTTTCCTATTTTGTATATGGCTCTTATTGGCTGATTTGTCTCATTGTTTATTTGAGTAAGACACCATCTTTTTCTATGTCATATAGGCTGTTGAGTGTAGTGTCTATACTACACCAACCCAAAGATAGTCGCCATTTTTGTGTAAGTCTCTTCAACTTCAAGGCTATTACAAAAAAGTAATGAATGAAGGGGAGCCCAATTGTCTCCAACTTCAAGACTAATATAAAAAAGTATAATTAAAGTGGAGTCCAACTGTGTATATTTATAAAAAGTACTGTGTAAAGTCTTAAAAGTGGAGAGAGTCCCATTGTTTCTATACCAAAACCAGAAGTATCAGCCTTCTAATATCCATAGTCGGTTCGGTTTAGGTTGGTTCCGGTTTTCAGATTGAAAAACCAAAACCAACCAGACCAGTCGGGTTGTTTATATTTATAAACCAAGACCAACCAAAAGTTTTGAGAAACCGACCAGATCGGGTTGGATCGGATCGGTTTGGTTGGTCTGATCGGTTTGGTTCTTCTTGTAAACACCCCTTCCTCAGGCAAACTTGACATAGAAAATGTTAAATCCAAGGAAGAGAAGCTTGTAAACACCCCTTCCTTAGCCACTTAAATTTCTTTGGACATATGTTTTCTGGTATAGTAAACAAGAGAGCTCGATTGTAACAAATTTATCATTGAGGGCGATTTGAAAGTGGTAATGGGGTGGGTATTGAATGAAGAGGGAGCAATGTGGAGCTACAGAAATGAAATTAAGTTTAGATGGCTGACCAGTAATTCCCAAGTGAAGATTCAAATGGTACAAAGAGGCTACATTGTAGTCACATGACAAGGGTGAGGTAGTAGGGTCTACCTCTTGTAATGACTGGATGTAATGTACACCTTTTAATAAAATTCTTTCAATGGTTACTTGTACCAGAAAAAAAGAGGCTAATAATTAGAAGTTTCTACATTTTAGTTTTATTTTTTTTGTTAATTGCTTATTATTTTTGACACGTTAGTTAATTGCATATTATCCAATCAATAAAGTTTCTACAATTATAACAAATAAATAAGGCACATAGATATGCACAAGTTACTATTTACTTCCTTTTCAAGGTCTCATCATTAACAAATGGTGAGAATGGCAACATAAAATCTTGATGCTCCTCAAACATTTTTTTTCAAGTTTTTTCTTTGCTTTTCCCTTAATTTTGAGCCATAGGGTTTTTTTTCTGGGTTTCTAGCTGATAAAGGCAACTTTTTGCCTTGAATATCAAAAAAAAATTAATATTTATAAAAAATAACTAAAATAAGACAGCTTTTTCAGAAAAATATCAAGAAAGGGCAAAATAACATTGTTCCTCGTCTTCTTCCTTGCCCTCTGTATTCATGCCAATACACTAAATTCGAAGACGACGGCAATACTTGGAGGAAGACAAAGGAACTAGAGACTGAACTACAACCATGAAAGTAAGCGAAAACTACCATTTTTCTTTTCTACTTTGCTTCTATGTAGAAAAAGAGAAGGTGGAATGGTCACTGTTTATAAAAGATAATGAGACTCAGCATCAGAGGTTTCCTGTAGGGAGAAACAAAAGAGGAAAGGAGAAAAAGAGGAGAGGAGTGTAAAAAGGGAAACGGCGCTTGCAATTGCAACTACTGGTTACTGTTACCAAGGAAGCAACAAGATTACAGGAATGAAGACAAATCCATTGTTCCTTATCATGGATCTCGTCTTCGAATCCAGTTATCCCCTCAATCAACATGAATTTACAGTAAACCATGAAGGCGACGGTGCCTCCACTGATATGGGTGAATCCATTGTTTTTTTTCATTCCTCTTTCTTTTCTTATCTGCCCATGTCAGTAAGTAAAATGGAGGAAGACGATTGCCTTATCCGCCCATGTCAGTGCGCAAAACTCTCCTCTTCCTCTTCTCTCATCCGCCTTGGTCTTCCTCAAAGTCTCGCCATCGTCTTCAAATCTACAGAGGCAAGGAAGAAGACGAGGAACAGTGTCATTTTGCCCTTTCTTCATATTTTTTCGAAAAAGCTATCTTATTTTAATTATTTTATAAAAAGATTATTTTTTTGATATTCAAGGCAAAAAATTGCCTTTATCAGCTAGAAACCCTTTTTTTGAGAAAAACAAAGGGAGAGGGGGATGTACATGAGAAGATGCACAAACAACACACAGGTTTTTTTTTCAAGGTCTCATCATTCACAGATGGTGAGAATGGCAACATAAAATCTTGATGCTCCTCAAACATTTTTTTGAAGTTTTTTCTTTACTTTTCCCTTAATTTCGAGCCATAGTTTTTTTTTTTTTTTTGAGAAAAAAAAGGGAGAGGGGGATGTACACGAGAGGATGCACAAACAACACAAACAGAACAAAGCAAATAAAGAGCATCCCCACTCAAGGGTTAATCTTGTCATTTTACATTTTTTGGTTTGTGGTCCAATCACTGTATGTTGTTAGTTAGTGTTTTTTCTCTTAATTGGGTGTCCAACAGCAATTTCATAATTTTGAGGAAAGTAAAAGAGAGATTTAGATGAGTTGGAGGGGGATGTCATAAAGCATGATTTATTGAGAGTTCTGGAGGACTTTCATAGTTATGCAGTCCTAGAAAGAAGCTTAGATGCTTCGTTTATTTCCTTAATTCCAAAGAAAAATGGAGTTGTGGAATTCAAGGACTTTCAGCCGACCAGTTTAATTGGAAGTCTATAAGATTCTGGCAAAATTTCTAGCCAATGTTTTAAAACGTGGAGGCATGACAAGGCATTCCACTACCTAGAGGCGTGAGGCATAGTTTAGTACGTAAGAGGCATAAGCCTCCCGAACAAAAGGAGGCATAAGCCTCTTTAAGAAGAGGGGGGTCACGAGGAAGGGGGGATCTCATTTTTTTCTTTATTTTTAATAGAAATCTTTTATATTAAGAAGAATAAAGATGCGCAGCACTAGTTTCTTTCCCCTTATCTTTTCTTCCCTTCACTTTTCTTTCCCTTCCTCTTTTTTTTTCTCTTTCTTTCTTTTTCTTTCCTGTCCCTTTCTTTTCTTTTCCTTTCCTTTCCTTTTTTTCCTTTTTCTTCTGTCTTTTTATATGAAAAAAGCATATGAGGTGTATGCCTTAGAGGTGTTAGCGCCTCTGGCATACGCCTCAGGGCATTTTGGGAGTGCCTCGCCTAGAGGCGCCTCCCACGCCTTTTAAAACATTGTTTCTAGATTCAAGGTTAAGGTGTGTGTGGAACTCTCGCATCTCCATCTATCAAGGGGCTTTTGTGCATAACAAGCACATTCATGACGGGGTATTAATAACCAATAAATTAATTGATTCAAGGAGGAGAAGGCCTACGATCATGTCAACTGGGATTTTCTAGACTATATGTTGGCTAGAATGCGCTTTGGCACTTTTGACAACAAATCTGATTAAATATGAGAAAGTAGAGAAGAGAAGGAAAGAGAGAAAGGAGAATGAAGAAAAGAAGAAGAAAAAGTTTGGAACAAATAGAACAGTGCTGGCGGCACCAGCTTTTATTATATTATTAAGGCGATAGAAATAAGAAGGGAAAAGACCCTTGTGCCCCTATTGTAAGTGAGTACAATAAAAGACATAACAGAAATAAAAAATGCTTTAACTAACCAAACAGACCCTAACGCAAATAACTAAATTATTCCAACACTCCCCCTCAAGTTGGAGCATAGATGTCAATAATGCCCAACTTGTCACACAAATCATTGTGCCGCACATGATGAAGACCTTTAGTGAAGATATCTGCAAGTTGTTCTTCTGAGCTGACATATGGAGTACACACTTCTCCATTTACAAGTTTCTCTCTAATAAAGTGCTTGTCCACTTCAATGTGTTTCGTCCTATCATGCAAGACTGGATTAGCAGCAATATTTATGGCAGCTTTATTGTCACAGTAGAGTGACATAGAATTGCTCACTGCAAAACCCAGTTCACCTAACAGATTTCTTATCCACATGATTTCAGCAACCCCATGAGACATCGCTCTATATTCTGCTTCAGCACTAGATCTAGCCACCACACTTTGCTTTTTACTTCTCCATATGACCAGGTTTCCTCCTACGAAGGCACAATACCCACCGGTAAACTTTCGATCATCGACTGCTCCTGCCCAATTAGCATCAATATATACTTCCACCTTTAAGTGACCATGTTTCTGGAACAACAAACCAGCTCCGGGAAACTTCTTGAGGTATCTAAGGATCCTCCCTGCAGCTTCAAAGTGAGTTGTCCTAGGATTGTGCATGAACTGACTAAGGACACCCACTACATAAGCAATATAAGGCCTGGTCATAGACAAATACAAGAGTTTCCCTACGAGTCTCTGGAACTTCTTCACATCATTCAAAAACTCTCCCTGACTGTCTCCCAGATGATGATTAGATTCAATTGGTGAGTCAATTGGTTTTACCCCCAACTTGCCTGTATCTTCTAGTAGATCTAGTACATATTTTCGTTGGGAAATAAAGATGCCCTTGTGAGAGTGGGCAACTTCAATTCCAAGGAAATAACGTAAGGGGCCTAGATCTTTCACCTCAAATTGAGTGACTAAGAATTTTTTTAGTCTCCGTATTTCAGCCTCCCAATCTCCTGTGATCACTATGTCATCCACATACACAATAAGAGCTGCAATTCTCCCTTCACCTCTTTTCACAAATAGAGTGTGATCTGACGGGCATTGTTTGAACCTCATCTGTTGAACTGCTAAATGGAACTTACTAAACCAAGCCCGAGGTGATTGTTTCAACCCATATGAAGATTTTTTTAACCTGCACACCTTTTGTTCACTGCCTTTGGCACAGAAACCTGGAGGTTGGGTCATGTACACTTCCTCTTCCAAGTCACCATTCAAGAAGGCATTTTTTATATCCAATTGGTGAAGTTCCCAGTCAAGATTTGCTGCCAATGAAAGAAGGATCCTGATAGAGTTCATCTTGGCTACTGGAGCAAAAGTCTCTGCATAATCCACTCCATATACCTGTGTAAAACCTCTAGCTACCAATCTAGCCTTGTGCCATTCAACAGATCCATCAGCCTTGTGTTTCACTGTGAACACCCACTTGCAACCCACTGGTTCCTTCCCTTCAAGAAGGTCCACCAACACCCAAGTGCCATTTTTGTCTAATGCATCAATTCCTTCCTGCATTGCATCTATCCATTCAGGTTTAGACAAAGCTTCTGCCACATTCTTAGGAACGGGGACACTGTCCACAGAAGAGAGGAATGCACGGAATGAAGGTGAAACGTGATCATAGGACACAAAATTAGAGATAGGATGATTAGTGGTATAAGATCTAACACCCTTTCTCTTAGCAATAGGAATGTCAAGATCATTGATGACAGGTGAATCAACATTTAGAGGAACAGGCATATCAATAGGAGCAAGTATACCTGGCTCTTGAACTCTATTGGCTTTTATGGCGACGATGAAAAACCCGGAATGGAGGAGGATCAGGTAAAGGAGGTAGTTGAGTTTGAGTCACCTGTTTCTCCTCAACCCTACTCTCCCCTGAGGAGAAACCGAGAAGAAAGGTTGATTCTCAAAGAATGATACATCAATGGAGACATAGTACTTGCGAGAGGTAGGATCATAGCAGCGATACCCCTTTTAAGATAAAGGGTAACCAAGGAAAACACAAGGAATAGCCCGAGGATCAAGCTTACCTCGAGTAGGGGACAGGTTAAGGACAAAGCAACGACACCCAAAAACACGCATCGGAATGGTGGACAATGGAGCTGTAGGAAACAAAAGCTTATGTGGGGCCTTATACTCTAGTAACCGAGATGGCATACAGTTGATGATGTATGTAGCACACAAAACTGCATCCATCCAAAAACGTTTTGGCACATTCATATGAATTAATAAGCCACAAGCTACTTCAAAAAGGTGACGGTTCTTTCGTTCAGCAACACCATTTTGTTGGGGTGTCTTGGCACAAGAGCTTCGCTGAAGTGACCCACTCGAAGCAAAAAACTCCATGAGATCACTATGGAAGTATTCCTTCGCATTGTCCGACTGGAAAATATGGATTTCAATTTGGAACTGAGCGAACACCATGCGTTGGAAGTCTCACAATTTTTGGCACTTCATCTCGAGATCGCATAGGGTAAACCCAAGTGTATCTAGAGTAATCATCAATCAAGGTAATGAAGTACTTATATCCAGCCTCAGTGGGTAGAGTAATAGGGCCCCAAACATCAGAATAAACAATATGAAATGGAAATTCAAATCTTTTATTTCTCAAAGGTAAAGAACTTCTACAATGTTTACTCAATAAACATGTCTGACACTGTAACTGACTCACTAACAAGGACTCAAACAACTTTCGGAACATAACTTTTAATGACTCAAAAGAAAGATGACCTAGACGACTATGCCATAAATAGGCTTGACTCTCACTTGACAAACTCATGGACTCTGTAGCCACAAGACCAGCTTTATTCTCCAACACGTAGAGACCATGCACCATGCTTCTTCTACCAATCGTCTTCCCCGAGGCCAAATCCTAAAACACACATGAAGATGGAAAAAAAGTGACTGAACAGTTCAAGGAGTGAGTTATACTACTAATAGACAGCAAATTAATAGGTAATTTCGGAACATGCAGTACATTAGAAAGGGTAAGGCCGAGTGGGAAAGGTAATGGTACATTGGCCAGCTATGGTAGAGAAAGAACCATCAGCTAGTCCTACCTTATCTCTCCCAGAGAGAAGGTTATATGTCTGAAATAAATTTGACTTACCGGTCATGTGGTTTGAGGCTCCGAAGCCAATAACCCAAGGAGAATCAGTGGTATGAGATGACACATGGAAGGCAGTGGCAGCGTTACCTGATGTAGACGCGAAAGAGGTAGAGGGAGTAGGACCAGAATCCATCTGGCGGAGAGTCCTACCACACAATTTCAAATGGTTACGAAAGGAGTTGATAATTTCTTCCTTAGGGTCAAAACTGGGATGCCTCTCCTAAGTTACCAATGGACTAGTCTCTGTCGACGCCATATTAGCTGAGTTATACTTTTTCTGATTCTACTGGCTTGGTTTCTTTCCCTGATCAGGTGTTGACTTTTTACCCAAATCCTGTGCCCATTTAGGTTTTCCATGGAGATCCCAACATGTATCTCTCGTGTGTCGTGTCTTCTGGCAGTGAGTGCACCAAAGTTTACTCTTATCATATGTTCTTTTCTGAGAGTCACCTTTCTTAAAAGCACCTCCGACATTTGTATCTGAATTTCCCCGGACAGCTAGGGCAACTGACTCCCCTCTACACAATTCATCACACTTCTTCTACTCTCTTCTGACTACACTAAGGCATACACCTCCTGAACTGATGGCAAATCTTTACTACCCAAGATCTGCACCCTGATGGACTCATATGAAGGATTCAGCCCTAGGAGAAAGGCAAAGACCCGTTGCTGAGATACAAGTGACTTATACGCCTTTGCATCTTCATCACACTTCCAATTCACATTTTGGTAGTGATCAAGTTCTTTCCATATCAATGTCAAATCAGAATAGTATATCGAGAGACTCATCTCCCCCTGCTTGCAAGTAGAGGATTCAGTTTGCAGTTGATATATCTTGGCATAGTGTCTCTGCTCTAAATAGGTGGACTTTGCTTGTTCCCATATCTCACAAGCAGTTTTAGCCCACATTAGAGTCTTCCTTACTTGTGGCAGCATGGAAACCAAGAGCCATGACATAACCATACTATTCTCTTGGTTCCACCTATCATATTCAGCACTTCCGTACTTCGGTTCCTTCACTCTCCCATTGATCTATCCTATTTTCCCCCTAGCAGTGATGTAGAGTTTTATTCCCCTAGACCACTCAAGGTAGTTCAGACCATCAAAGGGAATAACAGCCATGGGGAAACTAATATCCATTCCCCCACTCACTCCATTGTGGCTCCCTGGAATCTCTGAAGTAGCAGAATTCTCAGACGACATGGTAAGCACAAGTTTTTCTTATCTAAACTCTCAACTTAGGATCCCTCCTTATATCGACAAAAAACTCCACACACAACAATTCAGTTCTGGACTTCCAAAGAAGAACTATGACGAGACTGATTTTCACCACAGCATTAATCAATAACGTGTAAGTTCCACCACAGCATTAATCAATAAGAGAGATCCTAACACACATTAAATCAGACTAACGAGCAGAGAAAACAGGTCATCTACAACCTACAATCACCTTTTCATAGGTACAGGATCACACGATCCAACAAATAATAGATAGAACCCTCACAAAAGTCTGCCGACATTTACAGGATCACACGATCCAACAAATAAAAAGATATAACCCTCACAAAAGTCTGCCGACATTCAGTGGTTTGGATTCATTCGCTCTCCACTTGGTACACAACCAAGGAAAGAAATAAAGGAAGAAAGAAAACTTTAGGGTTGTACCAGTTGCAGATCTGATTTGATCGGCCCAGATTCAGTCCTCTGTTCCGCCCAAATTCAGCAACTTGAAGGGAGAAAACTTGATCGCCCAGATTCAACAACCTTGCTCTGATACCATCTTGACAATAAATCTGATTAAATATGAGAAAGTAGAGAAGAGAAGGAAAAAAGAGAGAAAGGAGAAGGAAGAAAGGAAGAAGAAAAAGTTTGGAGCAAATAGAACAGTGTTGGCGGCGCCAGCTTTTATTATATTATATAGGGCGGCAGAAATAAGAAGTTAAAAAACGCTTTAACTAGCCAAACAGACCCTAACACAAATAACTAAATTATTTCAACAGGCACCAGGTGGAGAAATTGGATGAAGGTTTTTGTGACCAAACTAAGGTTTCTATCTTAATTAATGAAGCATGGAGCTGCTCATGGGAATTTCAAAAGCTTGGAGGGCTAAGACAAGGGGATCTGTTGTCACCATTGCTCTTTCTTGCTGCCATGGAGGGTTTGAGCAGAATGGTAGCCCAGGTTGTTGAAGCAAGTTGTATTGAAGGTTTCAAAGTTAGGAACAATGGCCCAGAAATTGTTCTCCAATTTATAGATGACACGTTTTTCTACAATGCCTCTTTGGATCAGGTGACCAATTCAAAATATTTGTTCTTTTGGTTTGAGGTGGTGTCTGGCTTAAAAGTGAATCTGGCCAAAAGTGAGATAATGGCAGTTGGAGAAGTAGAGAATGTGGCTGAGTTGGCTCATCTATTGGGATGCAAAGTTGCATGTCTCCCTTCTAACATTTAAGCTTGCCTCTAGGGGCCAAGTGCACCTTGAGAGCTATTTGGAGCCCAATTTTAAAGAAGGTGGACTCAAAGTTGGCCTCTTGGAAGCCCGGTATCTATCTAAGGGTGGAAAAGTAACTACTCTAATTAAAAGTGTGCTAGCTAGCCTCCCAGCTTTTTACATGTCTATCTTCCCATTACCATTTCAGGTGGCAGATCAGATTGAAAGAAGAATGAGAGATTTCCTCTGGAATGGCTGGAAGGACTCTTCCAAATATCATTTGGTGAAGTGGGATCATGTCTGCAAACATGTGTCTCATAGAGGTCTGGGTTTAAGGAGGGACTAACCAGTGTTTTAAAAGTCGTGCCTCAGGTGCGCCTACATAACCAAACAAGCTTTGGAGAAAGGTTATATAGTTGAGAAGTATGGTCTTTGTAGCAACAGCTTGGATGCAGAAACTGCCCTTTCATCCTATAAGTGTGTGGAAGGGCGTCTCAAGAGTTTACAGAAGTTTCTGTGAAGGATTTATCTTCGAGGTGAGTGATGGGAGGAAGGTGAGATTTTTGGCTGGATGTTTGGTGTGGTGACTTGGCACTAAAAGACAGATTTCCTTCCTTGTTTAATATATATGGCAGAAAACAAACTGGCATGGGTGGAAAATTCCTATGAGGTAAATGGTAGCTTGATCAGCTGGAGTCCTTTCAAGAGAAGTTTCAATGATTAGGAGATTGATCAGGTAACTGGCCTTCTGGCTCTTCTTCAGAACCAACACAGGACCTACAGACTCAAGACTCTAGATGTTGGAAGTGGACTTCAACTGGGTTCTTCACTTCAGTGGTAGGGGTGTCAATGGACCGGTTTAGGGTTGGACTCCTTCCAAATCAAAATCCATTTGGACGGATTGGACGGACCAATAAGACATATTGAATCTGGATGGACTGAATGGACCAATATGATATATTGGATTGGACCTGATCCGTTCATAACGAATTTATATTGGATTGAGCCAATATTTGGTGCATTAAAAGAAGATAAGAACATAGGTGTCAATGTACCGGGTTTGATTTGAAACCAATCTAAATTAACAAGAATTTGAACAGATTGGACAGTCTCTGGACTGGTCCAAAATTCATTGGACTGGATTGGACCAGGTCCATTTATAATGGACTCACATTGGACTGGACCGGATTGGACCAAATCCAGTCCAATTGACACCCCTATTCGGTGGTAGCCCTTGAGAAATGTTTGACTTTGACCAAGGAAATGCTAATGAAAAAAGGGTACACAGTACACCATCCAAGATAGACTGTTCATGCTTTGCAATTGAGGAAGAGACAGTTGGCCATTTGTTTGTGCACTCTAGTTTCAGTTCAGCTGTGTGGAGTCACTTCATAAGGGCTATGAATCTGCAGTGGTGCTGTCCCTTCTCAGCTATGTGTGGAGTCACTCAAGAATGGGGCTTTCCAGATACACACACACACACTGTATGTTATTTTTTTTCTTTATTTTTTAGCCAAATGGAATGACATTCGGATGCTTTGCCTTTGGAGCTTGTGTTGGTTTTCTTTCGTTAAACTTTTTATGAGAAAAAGTAAAGTATAATTTCAAAAACAAAAAACATGTACGACAAGCCGCTGAATTTAAAAATTTCAAAATGCACTAGGCTCTCAAGGGAATACCAAAAATACCAAATATCATGAGAATAAGCAAACAAAGTAAAGGGCTGTGTGCTGGTGCTGGTCACTGTAGGAAGAAAGAAATTCATGTATTTTTTCAGACAAGGAAAGAACCCTGGAAGAACTGTTAAACCTAATTATATTAAGGGCTGCCCACTGGCTAAAATCTTTGTAGTTGTTTTCAGACTTTCCTGTGGATGACTTGCTGAGAAATTGGAAAGAGGTTGCTACCACTGCTCGGTGCAGGAGGACTCTTTGTCCCTCTTGGTCCCCTCCCCTCTTGGGTTAATTTGAATTTCAATGGCAGTAGTGTAAGGAATCCAGGGCCCTCTGGGATTGGAGGAGTTTTCAGGAATGAGGGATTGTTATTGCTTTGTTCTCTTAGGGCTGAGATCTTTGCAGCGCTTGAAGGAATTGAAAGAGCAAAGGAATTAAATATCAGCCGATGATCCTGGAAGGCAATTCGAAGGTGGTGGTTAGCTGGTTGAAGAAAGAGGACAGTGGTTTGTGGAGCTATAACAATGAAAAGAAACAGTTCTTATGGCTGTGTAGGGACATGGAGATACAATACAGATGGGTGAAGAGGAGTGCCAACTCATTTGCAGATGGGTTGACCAAGCAAGGGGTGAATGGGGAGTCTATCTTTTGGGCTAATTTTTAATTTTTTCTCTTTGTATTCTGTTATTGGGGAGCTAAGATATTTTATCTCCCCTCTTGTATCCATAATCTCTCTTTTCTTTTAATATTAATGAAGCTGTTGTTATTGATAAAAAAAATGGTGGAACCCCCCGCCGAATGTTCAAGGGTTGTACAAGAGCGGCAATATGGTTGTGTAGGGACATGGAGATACAATACAGATGGGTGAAGAGGAGTGCCAACTCATTTGCAGATGGGTTGACCAAGCAAGGGGTGAATGGGGAGTCTATCTTTTGGGCTAATTTTTAATTTTTTCTCATTGTATTCTCTTTGTATTTTTTTATTGGGGAGCTAAGATATTTTATCTCCCCTCTTGTATCCATAATCTCTCTTTTCTTTTAATATTAATGAAGCTGTTGTTATTGATAAAAAAAAATGGTGGAACCCCCCGCCGAATGTTCAAGGGTTGTACAAGAGCGGCAATATGGTGGACAATATGGGAAGGAATCAAAGAATTTTTTCTGACAAGGAAAGGAGCAGAGAAGCAATCATGGAAATCATCACGTTCCAGTCATGGAATAAATGAAATAAATCAAAAAATGGATTTTTGTTCAAGAATGAAATCTTATTGGAACTGTCCATATCCGGTTCATCCTCCAGAACCATATTACATCCTGGATCTGATGAAATATGATGAATTGAGACAGTATTTTGTAAATACGTAATTATCTTGAACATATACCCCATTTCTTTATTTTCCCATCGCCTGGCCATGAACCTCCTTTTCTTTGGGTTTTGGATTCACTCAACTCTTCTAATTTCGATCCGAAGCGAAGAACGAAAAAAAACAAAAATAGACGTTGGAAACTCGAAATCCAATTATCAAAAATTTCGTTGGAATCGAACCAATAATCAATAGAGTAAATATAATAATAAGAGTTTTCAATTGGGTTAAATCCTTGAGAAGCTTTGATGACATTCCCACAAAAGACTTGCTTAGAAAGTGGAAGGAGGTGGCTGATTCTTCTCTTCCAAGAACTGTTATTAGGCCGGTTTGGGCCCCACCTCCTAGTGGGTTTTTTAAACTGAATTTTGACGGTAGTAGTGAGGGGAATCCAGGCCCTTCAGGTATTGGAGGTGTTTTTCGGAATGAGGAGGGATGAGTTATTGCCCTTTACTTGGGACCAATAAGTGTGGGAGATGCCTTGGGGGCAGAAATCCTGGCTGTGATATGGAAGAGATCCGAAAAGCAAAGGAGCTGAATACAAGAAAGTTGATCATAGAAGGGGATTCCAAGTTGTTTGTTAGCTGGCTGCAGAAAGACGAGACTGGATGGTGGAAATTTGTTAATGAAAGGAGGAAGTTTAAGTTTTTAACTCAGGATATAGAGATCAAGTTGCAGTGGGTTAAAATGAGTGCAAATGCTTTTTCTGATGTTTTGCCAAAGCAAGGGGTGGAAAGGGATCAACTTTTCTGGGCTGTTCTGTAATTGCTGCCCGCTATTGTCATCTTGGAGAGAGTTAAGAGAGTTTATCTCTCTCCCGGATGTTCTCTTGTATCTTTTTCATTATTAATGAAATTTCTGGTAATTGATCAAAACACACACACACACACTATATTCAGCTCAGCAACAAGCTTAATTAACACTAGAATCTCTGACAAGGCCCGAAAGGATCTACCAAACTCATCTCTGACAGCCCAGCTCTTCTAACATTTTCAAAAATCCTCCAATTCCTCTCTATCCAAAAAAAAAAACTTTGCTCTTGTTTCCTTGATTGGATGGCCATAAAGAAAATTTTTCATTGGACTGTCAAGGCTACCAAGTTCTAGTGTTGAAAAGAAATAAGAAAAAAAACCATAAGAATCTTGGAAAACTGCATGAAATTAATAAATGCTGCACATCTTAGGCCCATGAATCCTAAACCACCCCTTAAACCTATCCCCATCCTTCCTAGGCCCAAATCCTAGCTTTAAACCTTATTGTCACCTTAATTCTTTTCCATTATTTTTACAACAGTTCCCTATTTTCGGCACCCACCAAAGCGTGTATAAAGGTAAGCTATCCATCCTGCACCACATATGAAATAATATGGAGCACAGACACAAACAAACCAACAAAAGACAACTAATATTAAACAGATACAGTTAACTAACCTGATCAACAACATTCCCATGGGTATCTTGCATAAGCGGGCGATAATCTCCAAGGAAAAACTGTAGGGGAAATGAAAAAATATCAATAGAAAATTGAACAAACTGAATACACTGCTAAAAATAATATGTAGATCAACTTGAGAAATTATTATACCTGATCATATTTGGCATCTTTCTGGGACTCCCCTTGTCCAGTGTTTAATATGTGTATTTGACCAACTTCATCCGAAAGTATAATTGATGTCCCATCCCTACAGTAAGAGAAAAAAGCATTTCAAATACAAGTCTAAAACCTACATAGCACCATAAAGAACTATGAACAGTCATCGAGACCTGGTAAAAGGTCAAAGTTGAATTCCAAAGGTGCTAGCTCAAACTAAAAAAAATGTAGAAAGAACCTACTGCCCCCTATATCATTAACCTAGCACCAAAGTTTAAGGCTAAAGTTGCTTTGATCAAGCTTGTTATGTGCATTTGGATCCACCTAAAACATGAATGCCTCTAAAATAGAGCAAAATCGATTGCTACCTGATTGACACAATATTACTTCAAAGGTTCTTCCAACTTCATGCCCAAGTCTTTTAGAAGAATCTTAGCCACTGTAATTCAGCTACTTCATGAGCCATAGCCCCGTACTCTACCGCAACACAAGACCTAGACAAAACTACTTGCTTCTTGCTTCTCCAGGATATCAAACTCCCTCTTACAAGGTACAGTATTCCAATGTAGAACTATGATCCTTAGAGCCAGCCCAATCTGCAGCTTTAAAGGCTTCCACTTTCAGATGTCCATGTTTAGCATAAAGAATCCCACAACCTGGTAATACTTTGGCTAGAATCCTCTACAACAACAAGATGGGAGCATAGCTGATGCAAACACTGGTTGATAACACTTACCAGCGTTTGCATTGTTCATATCAATGAAAGTATCTGTCAGCTTCACTCCCAAATTTTCTGATCTCTTTCAAGAGATCTAGGACATACTTCCACTACTGTGATACAAAGATCCATTTCTTGGATCTTGCAACATTGATACTTCCACTTCAACAACACAGAGCCCTTATCTCAAACTCAATGGCAAGGAATCCTTTCAAATCCATGATCTCTGCATTTTATTATAACGATGATATCATCCACATATGCAAGCAACACTTTTAAGGAGTTCTCTCCTTCGATAAAGAAAGTACGATCTGCCTAAGAATAAAAGTACCCCTCTTTTTCAGAGTAGGCTAGAATCCATATCTAGTGTCATAGCCTCACTCCACTGACAACTAGCCATTGCCTCTACAACATTTTTAATCCACATAGAAGATGTAGAAGATAAAAAGGCTCTATATGAAGTTGACAACTTGACAATTTCTCTTCCCTTTGAGTAGTGCAATAGGAACATCAAAGTCATCAAATACGAGCAGGAACAGGAGGATGCCTGGGATTGGTTCCAACGAATCTGTTGGTCAAGAACAATCAACAATATTAGAATCCACTTTGCACCTCTTGTGCACCTGCAACTCCTTTGGCTTCTTCAGAATAAAGGCAACCTGAAGAACGACATCACCAAAGATAGGTATGGAAAAAGGAAAAGGCCTTTCTTTTATAAGCAAATGCCTTAATTTATGCAAATATGGGACTCCATTGAGCTGACAAGCCAAGACATGACCAAAAGACTTCGCCTTTAACTTTGCAATATTTTTCCTTACCCATAATATAGCCTAACTTCCCTTTTCAACAAATACACAATTTGACTGATCGAGACCATTCCACAAAGTCCCATTCAGTCTTGTGATGGTTAATTGTATGCTAGGGTTGCCATGACCAGTTTTCATTCTGATACTTTAACCCCACTACCACTTCCAAAAGAAGCTATCAAGCCAAACAAGTGTTGTAGGAATGATATCAACCACCTTTTGATCATTCCCAATCCCAACAACCAAACACAGCCAAAAAAGACCTCCCAAAACAGCTGCCACTCTTATGAATTCCAAGAGCACAGATTCCAATAAATTAACAGTCAAACAGGGCTATCAATAAAAAAAAGTGTAGAAAACATTTGAAAATATTCACATCACCTCAGAATAATATCCAGTCACTTCTGGCTTCTCCAGAAATATCAGGCAGCTCAAATCAATCAAGTTCCAGATTCAGATATTGCTTCAATTGAGCACTGTAATCAATGCATCCAAATCTGCACATTTTTCTATTTTTGTAGAAAAAAATTGCAGAACATTACTAAAATAACATTGTCTCCTATGGACTTCTGTATCAAAAATCTTCTAAAATTGAGCCTAATTGACTCGTAGGATTTTCTTCTATGACACCATGCTCAGGGTCCTATGAAAGAGACATTAAAGAATAGAAGCTCCCTACGACCCTCTTGCATGGACTAATACCAACATAGATTGCTTAGGGAAGAAAAGAGAAGAAAAACAATAAGAAAGAAGGGGAAGAGAAGAGACAATTGAGAGCTATCTTAATTAAGTTAGTTGACCAAAATGTGTATATTATAAAACTGAAGTTACAAATCTGCCCTTACACAAGTGTAGATGAACATTAACAAACTCCAATAAGAATAACATAAGGCTGCATTTGGTAGCGGTAAACGCAAATATGTATGGTGGAAATCAATCACGTACGAATTTAGGTGAAAGCAAATGGGGACCAGATTGTCAAACCCATTTGCGCTCATTTCATTTAGTATCAACAATGCAAAGAGGCTCATATTGGGCATTTGAAATGATACAAAAAACAATGGCGGATTATTGGACCCATTTTTTTGTTGCAAGTAGAGGCTGACATGCTCACATTTGCAGTGGTAACTGTTCTTTGCGAATCAGAACTGGGATTCAATGTCTCCAAGTGAAAATTGCCATTTATAGGCATGGGCACGAATCAAGCTTTTCACGAGCTATTCGAGCTAGGCTTGTAAAAGCTCGATTCAGATCAATCTAAACCAAGCTTCAAGCCCAACATATAGGCTCATTTGCTAATTGAGCTGAGCTCAAGCCCAATAAAGCTTTGCTAATGAGGTGCTCGAGCTGAGCACAAGCCCAATAACTAGTTTTTATAATTCTTAAATTTTCTTATGTAAAAAAATATAAGTATAATTTTTTATAGGAAGTTTGGCTCACAATTGAGCTTTTGAGTCGATCCGAATTCGAGCTCAAGCTCAAGCTTGAGTCTCATAGTTTTTTGGCAAGCCAAGCTTAAATAGACAAACATTCAGCTTGGCTCAACTCAATCCACCCATCCCATTTCCAATACGAAATCCAAAGAATGGTTTCCTCGTAGGGTGAAACCCAATCATCCTCTAAAACTGAGCTCCACCATTAAAGTTGTGAATTGAAATGGTTTCCTTGCAGGATGAAAGGCTTTAGAGCGCCACAGCTCAATCTCTCGATGCCCGTCTCTATTTTCGTATTAGATTATGACCCAAAAGGGATGAGAATGAGAGAGAGAGAGAGAGAGTACACTAAACCAAAACCAGAATATTGTTCTTACCTTGGTCGTCGATGGTATGGAAGGCAAATGTGAGGTGAACGTTGTATCGTATCCGGTGGGAAGAGAGGAGATGGAACAAGTCTTTAGTCTTTACTACGATGGAGAAGAAGGGAAAGTTTTAGATCAATTGTAAGCTTCCCACCGATACATCGATTTTCAGGGTAAAAAGTGACATGAATGGAGTTTTACACTGATTTATGAACAAGGTTATAAGAAGCTAAAAGCATAGTTGAGGCGTACTGGCCCAAAAAGGCGAGGTGTAAGCCTTAAAGTTTAAGAAAAAAATAATTAAAGTTTGTAAATTGATGAAAATAACATATAATATACTAAATTAAAATTATAGTAGGTACGCATATCTATAAACTAGAAGTTTATAAGCAATAAGTTTTGGCATTTAAGCATTAAATAAAATAATAATAACTAATCAACTAATAATTATAAATATTTTATATTTCATGTAAAGATATTATTATTATTATGAAAAAAATCAATTAGGAGAAGAACTGAGAAAAATAACAAACTTGGGACGTGTAGAATAATAAGAAAAATCTTGTTTGATTATTAAAAGGAAACTAAGAACCTCATTAGTCCTTTTTGTATTGAACTATCTTAACACTACGAAAAACTAATAGAATTTGATTTGCCTTATTAGTTTTTCACTTTTACTTTTTTATTTGGTCCATATTTATTGAAGTGTTTTTTCTATACTTTTAATTATAAAAAATACATATTTTTTGCATTAAATCACTAATTAATCATTGATATTTGAGGCTTAAGCTTTTTAAAACAATGTTTATGAGGTAAATTAATACCTCTACCAAACACCTGCAAAACAAGACCGAATGCAATATAACACCGGTTTGGAGTTTAGACCGCAAATAAACGCAGCCTAAGGAAATATTTGGTTGACATTTCTATAAGTTCCACTTCAGGGAAGGGAATATATTAAATGAAAGAAATCATTTTTTTATCAATAACTGTGAGAAATTCTATTTGATCGACCATGTACAACAATTTCTTTTGCACCCTGGATTGGACTTGTCCCACTAGCCACCCCTCCTCTCTTCTTTGTTCCTCTTAGAGAACCAACCCCCAATGCACGAACTTTCAATTACTAACCCTCCTTTTGCTAGCTCATCAGCCAAATAGACCTTGAGATCCGAATTGTAATTTGTATTCATTAAATGCAAAGAAATAGTTGATTATACGATGTAAAGAAGCCTATAGAAGATAAATCTTATGTATCCTCTTTAACTTACGGAGAAAATTTCCCATCCACCAACTTGAATCGTCCAGTTTCATATACACGAATAGGAATGCCTTCCCATATCTACAAAAAAATCATAATACCAAGACATCAAAAACAAGAAGTACAAAGAACAATAAAACCTTATAAAAGAGTTTTAACATCCAGAAACTTACATCCCAAAGGATAGTTTTTCCATCATACCCAGCACTCATAGCCATTCGTGGGTTGAAAGGATGTACATCCAGAACGTAAGTCTACCAAGAATATAAGAAGGAAATAGTCAGAAATAAATATCCTCTGAATTTAAAAAAAAAAAAGAAAAGGTTGTAAGAGAATTCACAAACCAAAACAAATTATCTTAAAAAGATAATGTAAGCAATGAAATGAGCAACACAAAATGGACCTACCACTAACAGAATTGAATTAAAAACTTATTAACATCTTCTCCATTTGTGTTAAGAGAGAAGGAAAGGGATATAATGATAAAGGAAAATAGAAACATAAAGAACATAGCACAACTACATGCAATTAGAGAAAAAAAATTGAAGGACAATGTAAAAGAAGGGAAGGGGGAGAAGTCAAGGATGAATAAGGGGAAGCGGGCCATATCCATAGTTCCAAACAACTTTGGGTAGCATTTATCTTAGGGAAGGAGAGCAATTAAGATTCTATATCTAGCAAATTACAACTTATGGATTAACACTATGGATGCAAGTCAGATCGGGCTGAGGTCAACCCTGACCCAACCCAATTGTTGAACCCCTCAACCCTTAAACTTTGCGTTGGGTTAGGATCAGGTTGGGTTCAGGTTGGCCCGACTTCTCTACTTCCTTTTGCCAAATGTACCTATTTCCTACACTCTTAAGGGTTTATGTTAATTCAATATTAGCATTATTATGTGTAAAAGAATACAGTACCATGTTTTAGAAAAAAATTACCCTTAAACTTAAAATTTTTGACATACAAAATACATGCATAAATATATAGATAGATAAATACATAAATACTTGCAACGAAAAAAAATACAAAAATATATAGATATACACATTTATGGATGCTGCATGAAACACATACTCTTCCACCCTAACCCAAACTTCAAACCAAGCCAACTATTTGGGATGGGTTCAGAATATATTTGTCTCTATGAAAAGAGAAGTAAGAGCAGCAACACAAGAGAAGAAGATGGCGAAAAGAGAAGGAAGAAGAAGAAGTATCGAATTATCTTCCCTTTCTCCTCTAATCCTTTTTTTATTAAGAATTAAAGTTAGAGTAATGACAAGTATGCCCTTAAGTGGGCGGCCAGCTAGGCAGTAACCTAAAGAAATTAAACAAATAGAAATAACAAGCCCATTAAGAGAGGCTCATTAGCCAACAATAAAAGAAAAGATATTACAAGAGAAGATACTAGGACCCATTCGGCCCAGTCTCTTTACACTCCCCCTCAAGCTGAGCATAGATGTCAATCATGCCTAGCTTGCTTATATAGTGTGTCATTTTCCCTCTTGGAACTCCCTTGGTCAAGATATCAGCAGCTTGCTCATCTGATGTGATGAATGGCAAACAAACTTCTCCTGAGGAAACTCTTTCCCTAATAAAATGCCTATCAACCTCAATGTGCTTAGTTCTGTCATGTTGAACAAGATTATGTGCAATGTTGATAGCTGCTTGGTTGTCACAGTAGAGCATCATTGGCTTCTCGTAGTCAACCACCAATTCTTCTAGAAGGGATCGTAGCCACAATAATTCTGACACACCATGTGCTATTGCCCTGTATTCTGCTTCAGCTGAGGATCTAGCAACTACAGACTGTTTCTTACTCCTCCATGACACAATGTTCCCAGCGAACAGAGCACAATAACCTGAGGTGGATCTCCTATCATCAATACATCCTGCCCAATCAGCATCAGTGAAAGCTTCCAGCTTCATGTGTCCATGTTTAGCAAACAGTATACCTTTCCCTGGAGTACCTTTCACATAACCCTTTCTGCAGCAGCTAAATGAGTATCTCTGGAAGAATGCATAAATTGACTAATAACACTTACTGCATAGCAATTATCTGGCCGAGTCATGCAAAGATATAACAACTTCCCAAGAAGTCTCTGAAACACCCCCTTATCAGATAAAAGCTCACCATCTGTAGCAGAAAGCTTATGATTAGGATCAATAGGAGTGGAGATTGGTTTAGCTCCAAGTTTACCAGTCTCAGCAAGGAGAGGTCAAGGGCATATTTACACTGAGAAATGAAGATACCATCCTTAGATCTAGCAACTTCAATGCCCAAAAAATACCGAAGATCTCCCAAATCCTTGGTCTCAAATTCAGAGTTGAGAAACCTTTTTAGTTTACTGACCTCTTGAGTGTCATTCCCGTGACCACAATATCATCAACATAAACTATCAAGAAGGTCACCAGAGAGCCATTTCTCTTCAAGAATAGGGTATGATCAGATTGAGTTTGTGTGTAGCCAAAGGAGACAAAAGAAGCCCTAAACCTCTCAAACCAAGCCCGAGGAGACTGTTTTAGACCATAAATAGATTTCTGCAATTTACACACCTTGCCTTGCATTTCCTTCCCATACACCCCTAGAGGCAAAGACATATAGACCTCTTCATGCAGGTCTCCATTTAAGAAGGCATTTTTAACATCAAACTGGTGTAGGGGCCGGTCAAAAGTAACAGCTAGATATAACAAAACCCTGACTGAGGTCATCTTAGCGACAGAAGCAAATGTCTCAAGATAGTCAATGCCATACATTTGAGTGTAGCCCTTAGCAACCAGCCTAGCCTTAAACCTCTCAATAGAGCCATCAGAGTGATATTTAATGGTAAACACCCATTTACATCCCACTGGTTCCTTCCCTTCAGGCAAGTCAACAATATCCCTGGTATGGTTCTTATGCAAAGCATCCAGTTCAGCCATCATAGCATCCCTCCATTCAAGTTGAGATAAGGCTTCCGGTACGGACCTGGGTATCACATGGGAAGAAACAGATGCAAGAAAATAGTAGTAGGACGGAGAGAGAAGGTTGTAAGACAGGTGTTTGGAGATACAATGGGCTATACACTTCCACTTGCCCTTGCGGAGAGCAATAGAAAGGTCAAGGTCTGGGAAAGCTGTAGATGGGTCAGAAGAAGGCTGACTTGTTACCTTAGTAATGATGAGAGGAGCAAGAGGCTCTTCTGTAAGAGTGGAAACAACATGCCCATGTCTGAATCTCTACCTTTGGTACCACCTTCGGTGAACAGGAGGAGGAGGAATTATAGGAGAATGAGGTAGGAGAGGAGGAGGAATAGGAATATCGGAGGTAGGTCCAGTGGGAGAAGTAGACACCTCATGATAGGACTCAAGAGGAATGGGAAGAGGAATAGTTGGAGACATAGCAAAGGGCTCTTATGATTTCTCCCCCTTAGGAGAAATGCTAAAGAAACGAGTCAACTCAGCAAAGGTGACACCGAGATACAAAGCGGGTGCCACGAACTGGATCAAAACAGCAATATCCCTTTTGTGTGGAAGCATATCCCAGAAAAACACATTTATGAGCCTTAGGTTCAAACTTGTGCCTTTGATGACTGTGAATATGCACATAGCAAGTTCACCCAAAAACACAGCGAGGAAGAGAAAAAATATCCTCATCCAGGAAGAGAAGGCTAAAGGGGGTTTTGAAGTCAAGGACCCGGGAGGGCATATGGTTGATCAAAAAAGTAGCAATAAGAACAGCATCTCCCCAAAATTTTATAGGAACATGGGATGCAAACAAGAGGGATCTGGCAACTTCAACCACACGTTTGTTCTTCCTTTCTGCCACCCCGTTTTGTTGTGGAGTGTAGGAACAAGAACTTTGATGAATAACCCCAAAAGTTTCAAGATAGGTGGAGAGGGTTCTCTCAAAATACTCCTTAGCATTATCAGAACAGAATATTTTGATACGAGTGTTAAACTGGGTGAGGATGAGTTCAGGAAATTTTTGCACAATAGCTAGTACTTCAACCATGGATTTCATGAGATAAATCCAAGTGTAACGAGAGTAGTCATCAATAAAAAGGATAAAGTACCTGTAACCCCCCATAGTTGGCTAATGATATGGCCCCCACACGTTAGAGTGAACAATATGAAAAGGAGAAAGTGATCTTTTATTGCTTACTGAATAAGAATGTCTACAATGCTTTGCCAGTTCACACGACTCACAATGAAGACTCGATAAAGACACTCCCTTAAACATATCTGGAAACAAATGACTCAAAGCAGAAAATGACAAATGACCAAACCGAAAGTGACATAACAAGACTTTGTTAACAGACTCTGACAAAACTGACTCTAAAGCAACTCCATGAGGTGGTTCCAAAGCTCGATCCGGTGTGTCCAGCAAGTATATTCCGTTCGCCTCATGGCCACTCCCAATCATCCTCTGAGATTGCAGGTCCTGAAAAACACAATGAGTGGAAAAAAAGGTTATGCTGCAATTCATGGATTTAGTTAAGCTGCTAACAGATAAAAGGTTTGTTTTAAGTTTAGGGACATGAAAGACAGAGGATAAATAAAGGGTGTCAGAGGTCTTTATATCTCCTTTACCAAAGATGGGAGCAAGGGATATTTTCTCTTTGCCAGAGAGAAGGTGGTATGAGCAAAAGAGATTAGACAGGCTGGTCATATGGTCTAATGCACCGGAATCAATAATCCAAGGGATTTTATGATTACCTGAAACTGAAGCATGATTTGCAGAAGCACGAATACCTGAGTGAGCAAATGCTGATGAAGATGATGTGTTGTTGCTGGAAGAGTGAGGTGAAGAAATAATAGCTTCCAAGTGATTTAGTAGCCTCTCATACTTTTCAAAATCCGCCTTCATTGTTGCCAACTGCTCAATGGTTGATTTCTCTTCACTTTCCTTATTTCCTCCTTCAGGTACTGTAGCAACATTAGCCGCCTTAGGCTTTCCTACCTGACTGCCCTTCTTAGAGTTGTTGTTATTCTTAAACCCATCAGGAAGAAGCTCAGAATGAAGCTTCCAGCAAGTGTCCTTTGTATGCCTCGGTTTCTTGCAATATTCACATATATGCTCCTTTTTCTCAATAGGACCCTTTGGCTTTATTACAGCATGTGCAAAGTGTTCTGTAGGTAGACCCTACAATTGAACTTGCCGCCTACTCTCCTCACTGCTTATCATAGCATATGCCTGGGAAAGAGTAACCTCATCTCTGGCCAGGATATTTTGCCTAATGATGTCAAACTCAAGGTTGAGTCCAGTGAGAAATTCAAACACCCTATTTCTCTCCACCAACTTCCTATACATTTCAGCATCATTCTCACTCTCCCATACAACTGTCTCCATAACATCAATTTCTTGCCATAGGGATTTCAATATAGAGTAGTAGAGCGCTACACTCTTCTCCCTCTGTCTTAGGTTCTTCACATCACTTTTCAACTTATAGACTCTGGCTACATTCAACTTCTATGAATAGGTCTCAGTAACACTGTCCCATATCTCCTTAGCCGAAGACATCTAGAGATAACGCTGACTTATGAAGTTGCATAGAATTGACCAACCATCCTATGACAGTATAGTTCTCTTGCATCCATTTCTCAAATTCAGGGTCTGTCTCTTCCGGTTTCACTTTACTACCTGTGAGATACCCGAGTTTTCCTCTACTACAGACAAATTCTTATAGATTGTGCCCAAGCAAGATAATTTGTCCCATCTAGCTTGATTGTGGTTACACCAGTCAAAACGGAATCTACAGAGCCAAGGCCTGAAACCGGCACTTGCTTGAACTCACTTCCATATGGCTCCATTAATCAAACGAAAATCAAAGAACCAGAAGTTTTGTCTATATAAACTTACTTGAAGTCAAACTAGAACCCAGATGCTTGAAAACTAGGGTCTTCCTCCGTCCAGCTGTTGGGGAGGAAGAGAGAAGATGCAGTCGCTCCTACCAGAACTCCCCAATCTCTTCCAAACCTGAACCGCCCTCCTTTAGGAGTCACAAGACACCTCCCAAGCACAGAGCGCCACACCCAAAACTTTACCTGTACCTTCGAAAATCTCTAATCGGCTAGGGTTTTGGGCAGCAACAGAATAGCACCGCTTCTTGGCAATATCCAGCAAGATTTAAACTCTCCAAACCCTCTACCAACTAGGCCAGAGATCCTCTGAACTATAGAGAATCTATCTCTTCATACACTCTCTTAATCTAAGGGTGTATGGGAAAAGAAGAAGAAAGAAAAAAAAGGAAGAAATAGACATGCTCTGATACCAAGATGTAAATCAGTCCTCAAATATTAGGTGTAAATTTGAAGATTAGAAGAAAAAGGAAGAAGAGAAGTAAGAGCAGCAACACAAGAGAAGAAGATGGCGAAAAGAGAAGGAAGAAGAAGAAGTATCGAATTATCTTCCCTTTCTCCTCTAATCCTTTTTTTATTAAGAATTAAAGTTCGAGTAATGACAAGTATGCCCTTAAGTGGGCGGCCAGCTAGGCAGCAACATAAAGAGATTAAACAAAAAGAAATAACAGGCCCATTAAGAGAGGCCCATTAGCCAACAATAAAAGAAAATATATTACAAAAGAAGATACTAGGACCCATTCGGCCCAGTCTCTTTACAAAAAGATAAATGAAAATTTATCCAATGGTTCCAAGACGCCATCAAACCACCAAGTTTGAACTTTGAACCCTCCCCCCCCAAAAAAAATAGAGGATGCAAAAAGTTTGCCTACTCCAGCAAGAAGAACAATACAAATATAGTGCAATAATACAAAAATAATCAAGGAAAGTAATATGATTGACAAATGATCATAGCTCAGGTGATAAAATACAGGCTTTTCAGTGCCTCCCATACAAGGCCCTGTCTGCCTACTCCAGCAAGAGGATTTTTTGATAATTGTATAAATACAGTGTTCTTCGTAGGGTTATTTCAGTCTTTTCCCTCTCTTTTTAGTTCTGTTTTGTCTCTGTTCTCAAATTATATTATCAGGGGCAATTCTATAATTTTATTTTCATTATGAATATAGACATATAGGGGCGGCAGTTGAGTCTTACTCAACAGAGACTGTTAGCCCTATTCTCTTCGTATTCTTCTTCTTCTCTATTGCTTCTCTTCTTGGGTTTATACCAGGTGTTTTTCTTTATTTATTTGATTAAATACAGGTCTCAGAACATGGTATCAGAACCTGGTTGATCGACCTTCTCGACTACATCTGTGAAGGACACCTAAGACAGTATCAGCTGAGGTTTTCGGCTAATAAAAGGTGAAAGGAAGGGGAAGGACCAAAAAAGGACCGATCGCCCAGAGGGTTAGGAGACTTCCATGCCTTAAGTAGCATTGTCAGTTGGTTTTCTGATGGCGTATTAGACTCCCTCTATTTGGCAGTTTGAAGAGGGATTGTGAATGTCCAGATCGGATGATCATTGTCTGTGTTTGGTGGGTTGGTTTCTGTGAAAGGTGAGGTCAATTGACTTGTAGAAGGGTTTCTTGTGTTGATGTTCCGGATTAAGGAGTTGCGGCTATGCTGTTGATGTTTCCAGAATAATAGTTAAGTCGATTTAGTGCTTTTGTTGACTCTGGAAGGTGTTTGACTTGGGAGTGTGTGGCAGAAATAACTTATTTGTGACTGATTGCAGCTTCTGGCAGTGAAACCAAAACAAGTTTGATGGTGCAACCTGATTTCATGGTTGTCCAAATGACGTCGATCAAACTTAATGGTACAAATAATGTACCATGGGCAAAATATGTTGAGGTAAATTTGACAGCCAGGGGAAAATTAAAATATATTAAAGAAAATAAACCAGACCCCGAGGCTACAGGGTATAATGATTGGATCCAGTAGAATGCGCAAATCATGCCATGTCTTTGGAACAGTATGGACCTCATATTAGTGTGAATTTGATGTTCTTTGATAGTGTGAAAGAAATTAGGGAACATGCCAAACAGTTATATTCTGGATAGGATAATGTAACTAGTATATATCAATTACACTAGGAATATTTTCAGCTACAACAAGGTGATAGGAGAGTGGAGTACCATGCTAGTTTAAAGAGTTTGCGCTATGAGTTGGATTCACACCAACTCCTTTTGACTGATCTCAAAGTACAGTAACAACAAAAGTGATATACCCACACTATCAGATAGTTCTCTGGTATTGGAGAAATCAGCCCTAGCCGCAACCCGAGGTGATAGAGGTGGCTTGCGTGGTAAAAGCAGCTATCAGAGGGGGTAACTGTGGCGTGAGAGGAGGTCATGGTGGTGGTAGTGATGGGAACATTAGAGGTCGTGGTGTCGATGTTGGTGGTCAAGGAATGGTCAAAGAGTGCAGCTATTGTTGACAGTAAGGACATACTGTGAACTTCCGTTATGATCTGCATAGTGACAAGTCTACTACTTTAGGCACTAGGAAGGAGATGGAAATGGTCTCTACCACCCGAGAAGAGTATGAAAAACTTCATCTGTCTTCTTCCCCCGATAATGCTACAACTCTTGCAAAGTCAGGTACAGCATGTCTTATTTCCTCTTCTAAACCCTAGATTATTGATTCTGGGCCTTATATCACATGATTGGATCCTCAAACCTATTTGAATCTTTATCCCCTCCCTCCACTACCAGTCGATTGCTCTGGCTGATGATACTACCTCTCTTGTTTCTGGTACCAATGATGTGACTTTACATTCTAATTTAACTTTGCATTTGGTGCTTTATGTTCCTAACTTTGCCTTCAATATTGAATTGTGGCCAAAAGCCTTTGGCAATTCTTCCTCGACTCAATAGCTAGGGGCAGGGTTTAAAATTTCGATATGGTACGCCCGATACGGGGCAAAACGTATCGTATCATATCTTCGAAAAATAGGTACAGGATATGCACAGAAATTGAACATCTTGTCTTTTTTCAAGCGTATTGGACCCATACCGGACCGTGTCAGGGGTGTATCATGGCGTATCAATAGTGTATCGACGAAAAAGGTACGACCAAAAACTGAAAAAAAAAATAGAGAATGCAAGCTTCTTTTCCCTGAAATAAGCCTTCTTTCACCCCCCAAATGACTCTAAAACTCCAAACCTCATTCCTAGAGTGCTAGATTTGCAAGAAACAAGTGTGAATCGTTAATTTTTTTGAAGATTTTTCAAATTTTGAAAAAATATGGAAAAAATAGGTAAGTATTTTCAATTTTTTGTAATATATTGTGATTTCTTTTTTTTTTCTTGAATGTTTAAATTTATGTTGATCTACATTTCTTACATTCAAAATCACAACTTTTTTGTGTTATCAATAGATTTATGGAAATTTCGTGAAGATATTTGGGGAAATATAAATTAACAAAAAATTTGAAAATTTAATTTTTCTCTACCTATAAAGATAAATATGTTTTAGATCTATGTATCTATCATTTTCATAGAGCAATTGAAATTTCTTCTTTAATATTTTTTTATTTTTTATATATTTAGAATTAAAAAATAAATAATAATTGATTATATTTTATCATTTGATCACAACAATTGAATATATTATAATTCTATGGATGATATATCATATCCACAAACCAATTGAAATTTCTTCTTTAATAATTATTTTTTTATTGTTTTATTTATTTTTAGAATTAATTAATTAATTAATTATATTTTATCATTTGATCACAATGATTGAATATATTATAATTCTATGGATGACCTATCATATCCACAAAGCAATTGAACTTTCTTCTTCAATAACTATTTTTTTAATATATTATATAATGCTTATTTATTTTTTATAATTTTTGGAAATAAATAATAAATAGTTATTAATTATATTTTCACTTAGAAGTTGTGCCAATGCATGTTTTATGTTTGGATAGGAGAGTTGGGGTTTTCCCATCCCATAAAACATTAATTAAAACTTAAGAATTATAATTTATAAATTATAGTTAAGCATAGGATTTTTAATGAAATTATAATTAACTACAATATATTTTCTTCATAAAACTATTAAAATAGTTTAATTTAATGTATACACCTCATTGAAGTCTTATATTTAGTGTTATTGATGTATTTTTATGACTTATTAAAGTATTTATAGTGTTTCCAAGTGTATCCATGTGTATCTTAGTTTTCCTCCGATACGCATGTGTATCCAAGGCGTATCCCGATACGTCTCTTAAAATTGCCTTTCCGATACACTTGGTGTTTCCGATACATTGAACCTTGGCTAGGGGCAGACTATTGGACTCCCCCAAACTTTGTTATAAAGTGTATCAACTATTGCCAAGGTCTAAAGTTGACTTCAAGCAAGAGAGGAAAATGTTTCTGGAAAGTAATTGTACATGTCATCCTGTGGAATATCTGGGATGAAAGAAATAGGAGATTATTTGATGAGAGATACTCTTCCTTGGAGACTCTTAGAGATCATATCCTAGCTAACATTAGCAGTTCAATGGTGAATAGTTAAGTGTATGAGGGTATCAATCAGAATGACATACAAAGGATTGGACAACCCTTCTGTCAACCTCTCCTTTTCACCCTCAGCCTCCCCTGAAAATCACCCCAAAACAAGTTTGTGAGCTCATTCTGAATTTCGATAGCAGCTTTAGGAGGTCTGTAGAGAACAGCCCAAATGCTGGAATAGGAGGTTTGATCCGAAGAGTGAATGGAGATGCGACCTTGGCCTTTTGGCCCTGTAAAGACGGCTGATGCGTCTTAAGCAAAGGCAAGGGCCCTCCCTGAAAGGCCTCAAAATTGCCCAGTCTCATCCGCTCTGTTTCATTGCAGTCAAAAGAGATTCGAGGAATGTTATAAGCTGGGCTTCAGGACAGACTATCGACCCATAGAAACTATCTCATTTGCTGTTAGAAATCAGAGACCTGGTCTCTTGCTCACAATGCACCGTCAGATGGATTCCTAGAGAATTGAACCATGTGGCTGATAATCTAGCTAAATCTGGGCTGGGAAGGGATTTTTAGAATAGTGATCATACTTTGCCAATGTAGTGGGCTTTGTCTTTTGTGTTTTTTATGACAAGGCTTTGTACATCACATGTATACCCCTCTCCTTTTTTTATCTTAATGAAATCTGTTATCTTTTCTCAAAAAAAAAAAGAAAAAAACTTCCCTTTAGTCTCGTGTCTGTTAGCAAGTTCACAAAATCTTTGAATTGCTCCATCTCATTCTTTCCGTCCTATTGTATTTTCCAGGATATCGAGATGGGGAAGACGATTGGTGGCGGGCATGAAGCTGGAGGGTTGTATTATCTAGATGGTGGTGAACATAGTTTGCATGGCACCAAGGCGAGGCTAGGCGACTAGGGGGCACCTTGTCGCCTAGTTGCCTAGGTGGGCACCTAGGCGATGGATTTTTTATGTTAAAAGCATAGATCCTAGGGTAGTTCCCTAGGTACCATAACCATATTTCTTTAATAATTATTCATGATTTTCATAAGAAAAGTATAAATTTCATATTAAAGTCTAGAAAATCAATATATTCATGAGAAGAAAAGGAAGAAGGAAAATAAAATTCAAAAAATATAAGGGCTGAACCCTTATTTTTGTTATATGAAAAGAAGAAAATAAAAAGTAGTAGTAGTAGTAGTAGAAGAAGAAGAAGAAGATGTAGAAGAATATATGGAAGAGGAAAATGTGCTGATTAGATAAAATTTTTAGTTCTTCCTTACTTATTGGTTCAGGTTTCCAAGTCTTTGAAGGTTCAATACAGGCATACAGCATTTAGCAATGTTTGTGTTGATTAAACTCTAATAAATAAGAAAATAATAAAAAGAAATTAGTATATAAACACACAAAATGATTATTATAGTTTAATAATGTCTATTTTATAATTATAATCTCAAAAAAGAAAGAATGAAAAAGCATTTTATAGTAGGAAGTAGAAAACTGTTAGGCGATTAGGCGAGGCGAGCCTCAAAGGGCGCCTTGTCACCTTGACAACTATGGTGGTGAATCACAAACAGCTCTACATTCTTCCATTACACTGCTGCAGTCATCCCTCTCTTCCATCTCTCAACAGTCATGTTTCAAAAGTTGTGTCTATTCGTGAGTTACAGTTTGAAGTTTTTTTAGCTTAGTAAACATTACCGTGTTTCTTTTGTTCCAAGGGAATTTACTAGTCTCAAGTCTTTTGAACTTGTCCATTCAGATGTTTGGGGTCCTTGTCCAGTTGAGTCTTATAATGGTTTTAAGTATTTTGTTTCCTTTGTTGATGATTTTTCAAAGTTGACTCGGATTTATTTAATGAAATCTCGTACAAAAGTGTTTGATATTTTTCCCTCTTTTTATGCTGAAATCAAGAATCGATTTAGTATCTCCAATAAATATTTTTGTTCTAACAATGCAAAATAATATTTCTAATGCCCATTTCATATGTTCTTTGAATTTCAGGGCATTATACATCAATCATCTCCCTTACTCCACAACAAAATGGAGTGGATGAGCGGAACAATAGACATTTACTTGATAATGCTTGGGCACTTTTGATTTAGATGTCAATCCCTAAAAAATATTGTAGTAGTGTTCTTACCTCTTGCTTCCTCATTAATCATATGCGATCTTCAGTGTTACATTTTTTTATTAAGTCATCTTCAGTGTTACGTTGTTCCTCTCCTTTCTCTATTGTCTTTCCTTCTCAATCTTCGTCCCCTTTGTCTCCACATGTTTTTGGTTCTGTTTGTTTCGTTCATCACCAGGGTTTGGGTTTGGATAAGTAGGACGCTCGTGCTCTTAAATGTTTGTTATTGGAGTACTCTCGGACCCAAAAAGGGTATAAGTGCTACAACCCCTCTCTTCATCGCTCCTTTGTTCTTCCTGATGTGAGCTTTGAGAATGTTCCTTTCTTTTCATCAGCGAAGCCTACTTCTCTTGATAATTTATCCCCAACTCCTCTCCCCTTAACTTGTGGAGCCCACTTGTCCGTTGTCCAAGAGTCAATGCGACCACCAATCCCTAGAGTGTATGCTCACGGCACTAGTGGTATTGTGCTTTAGCCTATTCCACATTTCCAACCCCATCGACAGATTAGTCTCTTCCTATTGCACTTCACAAAGGTAAGCGTGCCTATACTGAACAACCTATCTCTTGTTATGTTTCATTTGCCCATTTATCTCCACCCTATCAAAATTTTGTCTCTTTTATCGTCTATGTTTGTTCCTAGATATCTTCATGATGCTCTCCTCTATCCAAAATGCAAAAGGGCAATGGATGAGGACTTTCATGCTTTTCAATCTAATCATACTTGGGCACTTAAAAAAAAGGGTATACACAAACCTTAAGCATCATGCAGATGGCTGTAAGTGGGTTTACACTATTAAGCATCATGCAGATGGTAGTGTGGAGAGATATAAAGCACGCTTAATAGCCAAAGGGTATACACAAACCTATGGAGTTGAGCATACTGATACCTTTTCACCCATAGCTAAAATGGGTTCGGTCCATGTGCTTATGTCTCTGCCTACACACTTTGATTGGCCATTTTTTCAGTTGGATATTAAAAATGCATTTCTCCACGGTGACCTAGAAGAGGAGGTGTATATGGAATAACCTCCAGGGTATGCTACTCAAGGGAGGAAGACGTCTGATAGTGAGGGGACCCCCTAGCTGACCCTAAAAGATACAAGAGAGTAGTTGGGAAATCGATTAATTTAACCATCACAAGGCCAAACATTTCCTTCAATGTTGGACTATTGAGTCAATTCATGCAAAACCCAAAGACAATCCATTGGAAAGGTATTGTTAGAGTTCTACGTTATTTGAAAGGTGCTCCAAGTCAAGGGTTGTTGTATAAGAAAGGGAGAGAATTCTCCTTGGAGGGATATATAGATGTTGATTGGGTAAGATCAGTCACTGATAAGAAACCAACAACTGGTTACTGCATGTTTTTTGCAGGAAAGTTGATTACTTGGAAAAGCAAGAAGCAGAATGCAGAGGCTAGGAGTAGTGTTGAGGCCGAGTACAGAGCCATGGCCCACACTACATGTGAGTTGGTATGGTTGAAACAGCTGTTATAAGAAATGGGAATATCAGTCATAACTCTCATTAAGCTATTTTTTGACAACTAGGCAGCCATTCATATCTCCTCCAATCCAATGTATCATAAGAGGACTAAACACATAGAGGTAGATTGTGACTTTGTAAGAGAGAAGGTGGTTAGTGGAAAAATCATTACCCCATATGTGAAGTCCAAAGATCAACTAGCAGACCTATTCACCAAAGGTTTGAGTGGTGCTCGGATGAAATATATCTGTAACAAGTTGGAGTTGTATCATATATACGCTCCAACTTGAGGGGGAGTGTTAAAATATTGTGTTCTTCGTAGGGTTATTTGTCTTTTCCCTCTCTTTTTAGTTCTGTTTTGTCTCTGTTCTCAAAATATATTGTCAGAGGTAATTGTGTGATTTTTTTTCATTATGAATATTAACATATAAGGGTGGCAGTTGACTCTTACTTGACAAAGACTGTTATCCCTATTCTCTTTGTATTCTTCTTCTCTTCTTCTCTATTGCTTCTCTTCCTGGGTCTATCCCAGGTACTTTTCTTTATTTATTTGATTAACTGCAGGTCTGATAACAATAATGAAAGAAAATATATTAAATAGGAAAAAACCATACATGAGACGGGTGACAAGCAGCCACTGACAAGACACTAGGTGACCGCCCTACACAAAACTCAAAACAAAACAACCTAAAATAACGACTTCCTTCAAAACCAATCAACCAACCCCCCTTGTAACTCCTTGCTACTCCAGCAAGAGGATCAACTGGAGCATAAGGAGCCCACATGAAAGAACTGTCCGGGATCTCCTTAATTTTTTTCTAGAAACTGAAAACTAACTAATAAAACATTAATTTAATTAAATCTACTCCTATGACAAGTATGACCTGAAAAATGACACCAAAGAAATTAAAAGTTAATTCAAATTGAAAAAGCCTAGGAAACTGCCACTGGAGGCCGAGAAATTTGAATAAACTTGATTCTTTCTTCAAATTTTCTTTCCCTTTCCCGGAAACTGAATCAAATAGTGATAAAAACATTCAATAGACAAACAAAATAGAACACACGACCACTAGAAGCCAAGAAATCGGAAGGAACTTGATTTCTGTCTTCATAATTTCTTTCCCTATTCAATCTGAATCAACTAATGATAAAAACATTGTATACAACTATCCAATATACAAACAAAATAGAAAACACAAGGACACACAAAGCTGTCACATGTGAAAAGGGGAGCATAATTTATACTGCATATATATAAAAGTAAGAGTTCTGTTCCCTTTCATTGGCTCTCCTCACATTTTTTATATCATCATCATCACCCAAGCCTTATCCCTACTATATAAGGTCAGCTACATGGTTCCAATTTCACCATTCCATTCTGTTTAAAGCCATATCCATTGTTAAATTATGAGTGCTTAAATTATTTTTTACTACTTGGATACATGTCCTTTTTGGTCTACTCCTAGCCCTTCTAGCACCTTCAACTTTCAATTTACACATTTTATACAAAGCTAAAAAATCAATTTTTCTGTTCAACTTTTATTTATTAACACAGCCTGTTTGAGTTTCAAATAAACATTTAAACAGAATAATCATGAAATATTCCACACTCAAGGTAACACTTACAGATTCACTATGACCAGTCAATGAATGAACTAAGCTACCATCAGCAGCATTCCAAACACAAATTCTGCAATCTGCATCAAAAGAAACAATATTATGAAACAGTAACAGCAATAATGAACAAATGTTACTAAATCTCCAGAATAATGTAACCACAACCAACATACTGCTACCTAAAAATGTCAACCATTGATACCATGGTGAAACTTTTGCAAAGAACTTTGTAATTCTAAACAGTCTACCATTCACAAAGCAGTGTTATTTCCCACCAAGTGGACATAATTACCACCTTGAACCAGCTCAAAATTCTTCTCAAACATGAAAATAAATCATAGTTTTTATCGTATAATAAATTATTTAGTCAACTTATTAGAATTATTTGTACTTTCTACGAGTTTAAATTTATCACCTTATCATGTAGTTTTGATGATTTGGAACATGATAATAATTTAAAAGGTCTACCTATGCATCTTTTATCATTACATAAATAGTATTCTATATTTTTGCATATTTCACAATGTTTCCACTATGTCTATAATTTTTAGAATATTTTCATACGACATTTCTAACTGTTCCAACATGTTTTCTATATTTGGATATCCCGACAACAACATTTTAAACCTTGATATTTATCATTCCCTGGATCCCATAGAAAGGTAACTAGGAGATTAAAGGACGTTGATCTAATTAACTTAACCCTTCCACCCTTAGAAAGGTGATTCTTTTCCAGGCGGCTAATTTTTTCTCATTTCATGCTCAAGATATGACTGATGGATACAGCCTTCTGAATTGCTTGCTCCAAGGAAGAATCTTTGTTCTCAAGCATTCTAAAATTCTCTCTCCCCCATACAGTCCAAAATATTACCACTGGTATGTTCCATAATATCCCTCTGTGTTCACTCAGGCCTTGCAACTTTACCTTTAAACAGCTCCAACACATTTCCACTGGCAGCACCATATGAAAGCTCAGCAGCTTCCAAAAATAAATAAATACCCCAAGCCAAAAATGGCAGTACAGAATTAAGTGGTCTACTGTCTCCCGTTCCTCATTATAGAAGAGAAAACACAGGCCAATGAAAGTACGCCTAATCCTCTCGAGATCACCTTATCCCTTGAGACATTTGCCAAACCCTGCTGTCCATGCCATAAGGGAGATACTACAGATGGGATGTGAGCAGCCCAAATCACCTTGGAGTGCAAGTTTTCCCACTCTACATCATTGAAATAAGTGAAGAAAGATTTAACCATGAAGTTCTCTGACTTCAATAACCTGGACAATATCTCCCAATCACTTAAGTTTCTATTTTCTTCTAAATGAAGGAGACTGTACCCCCACTAATACCGCATACTGATCGCCTAGCAGAACTTCCCTGCTTTGAGAGGTAATAAACAGGGAAGATAAAGCTTCCATTAAAACCCTCTTGTGTACCACTAATCCATCCAAAAATGTGTTTTGTTTGCCTTGCCCACCTTTTTTTTTTTTTGATAGATATTGCCTTGCCCACCTTCATTTTACCCCTTTTATAAAATCATTGTAAAAGCCTATAATGCGCTTCTGCGTTAAGAACCCAAGAGTTAAATAACCAATACCTGGGTCCCAATCAAAATTTCTTGTTCCACACCCTTATCCACAAATATTCTGATTCCATAGTCAAACACCAATGCCACTTTCCCAACAAAGCTCTGTTTATCCCCTTTAGCATTCTCAAAACTCAAATCTCCTGCTAGTATCGGCTTGCATATCAGTTTCAGTCAACCAGGTGAAATTTCTTCTCCTCAACCAACCCCTCATAAAAATTTTCTTTCCAACTTTTGTTTCCACCCCTGTTTTATATGTTTCCTTTATGTATTCTAATTGGAGCCAATAGGCTTTTCAAAACATTTAGTTTCTTTTGAACTTCAAGTTTGTGCAAAGAACCCCCTGCACTTTTAAAGCACTATCAATAATCATATTTCTGCTACATTTTTTATGAATAAAAAATTTTCATTGATATCATAAATAATAAGTAACCATTACAAGCAATGTTCAGAGAACCGGAGAAGGGAGAAGTT